>NW_019154122.1:14768195-14775386 GCF_002288905.1 Enhydra lutris kenyoni
GGCCACGGCCCTCGCGACGCCGCGGCCCGCTCCCCGCCCAGATTCGTGGAGGCCCGCTAGAGGGGCGGCCGCGGTCCGCTCGAGGGCAGTGGCGGTTCGGAGCCCGACGGCCGCGCCCGCTCCCCCGGGCTACGGCCCCGAGAGGCTTCCCCCGGGGCCCGCGCGGCGGGGGGCGCTTGGACCGCGCTTGCCCGACCCCGCGGCGCGGCCCCACCGACTCCCGGCCCCGCGGCGCCGTCGAGTCCGCGCTGGAGACCCGCGCCCAGGGAGCCCCGCATACCCGGGCTCGGCTCCCGGAGCGGCCCCGGCGCGCCCTGCGGCGGCGGCGTCTGCAATGCAGCCGCGGGAGGAGCCGGCGCTGCGTTGCGCGGCGAGCGGGGGAGCGCGGAAGGCTGGGCGGGAGGGAGGGGCGCAGTGCGCGGCGAGCCGGCCGGGGCCGCGAGGGCGCGGGGCAAGTCCTGGGAACCCGGTGCGGAGGTGCGCGGGCGTCGGCCAGGGCGCGGCCGCGGACGTCTGACTCGTGACGGGGAATTGCGAGTCCCCTGAGCGTTCGGGAGCGTCCGAGGCTCCCTCGCGGGAGGCGCAGGTCCCCACCTCCGTAGCTGGAGTTCCAGGGCCTCCGCCCACTCCTCGGGTCTAACCCTGGTGTCCAAAAGTTCTGGCTGCGGCTTGGCTTTCTCACTTGGACACTTCTGCATTACAACCTCTCGCCTCGCCTCCCGCCCTAAGTCCGAGTCACACCGAGTCAAGTCTCCCCGTGTCCAAGCAGCCTTCCCAGGCGTCCCAAGTGGACACCATCACCCTTTCTCCTTTCCCTATGTCATTTGTAGCCCTGCTGCTAGTCAATCACCGCCGCCCCCACACCCACCTACGGCCTTGCACACACAAAGCGCTTGACCCACGCGGACTTTCCGGGAGGCTCTCTTCCCTTTTTCCTCCATCTTGTCAACTACCTTTAAAATTGATAATGTCACTTTCCTGCCATCTGGGTTAAAAAGAATCTCAAAAGATGGGGAGGGAGTTTTTTTTTTTTCCTTACCCTACCCGAACATTCGTGAAAACCATAGAATTTTGCACAACTCTTAAGCCTGTAGGATCAAAAATGAATAATTGGTTAGAGGCCAAGCCAGGGACGCTCCTGGTGAGGCTGGGTCCGGTTCTGTGCCACGCATCGGAACCAGGGAAGCAAGCAGGTCGGGTACAGTTGCACTCTTGGGGGCTGACCATGGCTTCTGGTCTGCAGCCAGTCCCTCCCTGCCCCGACGAAGTCACAACAACCAATGCTGTTCAGAATCCTGCTCCAACAAGCCCTTCCTGTTCCTGCTACCCTGTGTCCATCCTGCTCTCACCACATAGGACCCCTGCACTTCCCAGCTCTGCCTCCCAGCTCCCCTTTATGGACTGGGGTACCTCTATCCATTCCTTAAGGGCTGGCTCACCCCCAGCAGAACTGACCCAGGAGCATCGTTAATGCATTCCTATCACAGCACTTCCCGAGTGGCATCTATTGCTGGAAAGGTAAGGGTTAGTAATCAAGGAGGAGGGCGCTGGAGACAGACCATCTGGGTTCAGAGTTCCCACTTGCTAGCTACATGTCCCACTTGTCCTGCCTTCATATCAATGGGTGAGAGTTAAACGAGCCAATACTTGTACTTATACCAGTGCCTGGTGCATAAGGCACATTTAGTACAAATTGGCTCCGGCTGCTACTAGAAGTCAGGGTATCTACTAGATACTTGGGTATGCTACTAGAAGTTAGGGTGGCCACTGGGAAGGGGAGGGGAGGGCTTCTGGGTTTCTAATAATGTTCCATTCTTGACCTGGGCACTAGTTTAAGTTTGTGAAAACTCGTTGAGCTGAGTTGCACATACTTACTCTATGTGCATTTTTCCATATGTATAGTGTACGTTGATAAAAAGTGCTCTAAAAAAACTGGTTGTTATTAGCTGAGACTGAGACAGCTCTAATCTTGAGAACAAGGACAAGGTCTTAACTTATCCTGGTACCTCACACAAGGCTGGGCACACTGTAAGTCCTCAGATAAGAGTTACTGAACAGCTCTGACTGGATTGTGAGCCACAGAGAACAGCTGGAGAGGAGGGACCCTGAGGGGCAATGCCTGCCTTTCTTCTCTACCAGGCCAGGGAACTCAGGGTGGCTAGGACCCCGGTTCAGGCACTTGGACCCCCGCTAAAGAGAAAGTGCCTCCACTCTTTATTGTCTCTCAGGCGGGGATGTTTTCCCCTTGGGTTTGTTTTAAAAAGGCAGAGGTTCAGACCTGGACATCCTAGCTGTGTGAGGAGGGGCATCCTGACCCTTCACCCTTCCTCCAGCAGCCTCGTGTCCACCTGCCATGTGAGAAACGTAGTCGTGGGTGTTTCAGCACATTGGCTCTGCCCTGGTGATACAGTCGGGGTCAGCAGCCTGGAGCTCCCCTTTCAGGCAGCCTGCAGGGACATTTCTGCAGGAGGAACGTCCCCTTCCCTGTTGCTCTGCTGGGCCCATTACTCTCCTGGAAGACCTGCCGTTCTAATTCCCCACTGCACCTCTGTCTCAGGATGGAGACCACAAGAACAAATGCCCTCTTTGGGCCCATTCATGGAAAGTCAGATGGCCCTGGGTGAGGTAAGCCAGATGCTTCTGAAGCAAGCTCAGAGCTCTGACAGCCTGCTAGAACAAAGTACCCACAGGTTGTCTCTCCTTATGGGCATTCATGGTTCTTTCCAGCAGGTTAGGAAATGACAGGGTCAGGCATGCATGTGCTTAAGGCAGATTATTACCCTAGATTTTTATGGGACTTTGAGTATGCCTGGGTTGTTTTTAAAAATAGGGGAAAAGAAACCTTTGCTCAGTGCTGTCACCACTTGGCAGCAGCCAGACCAAGTGTAACCTTTGACCCGTAAAGCAGGGACGGTGAGTGCTTATCCCGCCAGGGACGGTGAGTGCTTATCCCGGCCTTATCCTCTGCTGAGCGCCTCATGATGAACCAAAGGGGTGCATCCTGGTGCAGATGAGGGAGAAGGGAACTAGCGTTTGTTGGACGCCTGTTATCTGCCTGTTCTTACGCTAGATACACTCATACACTGTGGGTTTCTCTTGCAAGTTGGATATTGTATAGGGGAAAAAAGGCTTTAAGAAGTCACATAAATTCCCTAAAGGCACACAGATTGTAAGCGGCAGATCAGGGTTTTAGGTTCTGAGCCTGTTTTCATTCTGTGCCTCTCTGAGAGTTTTCCAAGTGCCTAAAAACTCTCGCTACCATTTAGATACCATTCGTTTAAGAAGGCAGTCTGGGAAATTTCTAAGAATGACCATGTTCTTTTCCCCAGCCCTGGCAACTATGAAAGCCTGTTTATGTAAAGATGTAGACTCTACCCAGACAGGTCCCTGAGTGTCCGCGAAGAATAGAGCTCGCCCTGCAAACTGATGTTGGACTTGTACAAGTGGGGAATAAAGCGCTGAGAATGGATTGTTTGTTAGTGCAGCACAACTTTGTCTCTTCTAGCTCATAAGAAATCGAATCTGTTTCTAAATATAACGACTTCCAGTGAAACAACAACAACAACAAAGAGGAGTCTTCTCAAACTAAATGATAATTTAAAAATAATTGCAAGATGCATATTCAGTATATCTCTAAGGCACTAAGAAATAATGGAGAAAAAAGAGTCTTTTCAATAAATAAGTCTGGACAACTGGATATCCCCATGCAATAAAATGATGTTGGACCCCTGCCTCACACCATATATAAAAATGAACTCAAAATGGATCAAAGACCTAAATGTAAGAGCCAAAACTACAAAACACATAGGAGGAAACACAGAGGTGATTCTTCTTGTCCTTGGATTTGGCAATGATTTCTTAGATCTGACATCAAAAGCACAAGCAACCAATAGATAAATTTGGCTTCATCAAAATTTAAAACTTCTGTGCTTCAAAGGACTCCATTGAGAAAATAAAAAAGATAGTTCACTGAATAGGAGAAAATATTTGCAACTCATGTATGTGATAAGAGACTTGTATCTAGAATATAAAAATATAATTACAAATTATTTTTTTAAGTAGCCTACTTTTTTAAAAAAATGGGCAAAGGATCTGAATAGATATTTCTCCAAAGAAGATAAACAAATGGCCAATACCATATGAAAGAATGCTTGATATCTTTAGGCATTGGGGGATTGAAAATCAAAACTACAATGAAATATCACTTCACACCCAGTGGGAAGGCTATAATAATTATTGGACAATAACAAGTGTTGGTGAGGATGTGGAGAAATTGAAACCCTTACCCCCTGTTGATGGGAATGTAAAATGCACCTACTTTAAAAAACAGCCTGGCAGTTCCTCAAAAGTTTAATGATAGAGTCACCCTATGACCTCACAATTCCAGTCCTAGGTATATCTAAGGGAAGTAAAAACATATGTCCATACACATGGATGCTCATTTAGCAATAAAAATGGAATGAAGCACTAACACATGCTGTAACATGCTAAATGAAAGAAGTCAGCTGCAGAAGCCCATATATTGTAGGATTCCATTTATATGAAATGTCCAGAATAGGCAAAATTATCGAGATTGAAAATAGATGAATAGTTGTCTTGGGCTTGGCTGGGGTGCATGCTGGGGAGAATGGGGCATGACTGTTAATGGATATGGGCTTTGTTTTTGGAGGAATGAAGATGTTAGAAAATTCCATTGTAATGATGTCTGCACAACCCCGTGAGTCTACTAAAAAATCTTTGAATTGTACTCTTGACATAGGTGAATTGAATGGTATGTTAATCATATCTCAATATGGTTGTAAAACCCACACATGATAAGGAGAAAAAGAATGAAATATAGAAGAGGATCCATGGATTAACGCTGGGAAAGAAGACTGAAGGCTAGGAAAAGGAAGGTCAAGGTCAGGAGGCCTGATAGCCTATCCTCAGAGTCCGTCTTTCCATCCTTGTTCACCAGACCCCTTGTGTCCAGCCCAGTGTGGGATGCATGGGTAGAGAATCCAGGTGGACAGGCCCTGCCAGGTGACTGTTCTTGAGGAGACGAGACAGACACGGCAGAAGCACTGAGTCAGTGATGGTGACATCCAGGAGCAAAATTTCTAATTATGCTTCTGAAAGGTTGTAAAAAAGCCAGGGGTGAGTCTGTCAAATTCATTCTTGCAGTGACTACCTCTTTGCCAGCTCGAGATCCTGGAGGGAACAGCGTCCTGAACTTGGGGTTCCCTTTGAAGAACTCCCTGGTGTGTTGGGGTTCTCCATCACAATTGTTGGCTGATTCCGGGGTGAAGACAAACTTTGCAGAAAGCCTCAAACCCCTCTTCCTGAGCTGCAAATGTCCTTATCAGAGCCCCCGAGCTTTCCGTATGAGGCAGATACGGAGGGTAGGACGAAGGGCTCAGGACTGGATTTAGCAGCCTGGACTCCGGTTCCAGCTCTACCTCTAACCACTGGTGTGGGAAACTCATTTCTCTTCCCATGCCTCACTTCTTATTTTGCAAAATGAGGTCAAAGACTGTGCAGATGGGGTGCTAGTGTTGTCCAGCACGACCTGGCCTGATACAGCAGCCGCCCCTCTGCTTTAGCTGCAGGGACTCTGGATTTAAAATGACCAGTCTCCCATAGGCAGCTGCGTGCTCGAGCCCAAGCAACCCATAGCATCAAGAGAACAAATGCATGCTGGTAGTTTTTAGACACTAACCTTTGGGGTGGATTGTTATGCAGTAGTAGATAACTGTAGGGGGGGGACACTGGTAAAGGGGGCGGTGGGGAGAAAAGGTGTTTGCTACTAAGGCAAACCATGCTACCATGATTTGTATCAGCCTGGGAAGGCTGTCAGAGCTAATCTGGAGGGTGGAGGGGATGCATTAGCCATCAGCCTGAGAAGTTGGGATTTCTCTCGAAGGACATAATGCAGAAAGAGAATCCAAAGAAGCTGGGGGAAGACACCGACTTCTTCTCCCCAGAGGCTTATACAAGCCCATCTGTTCCAGGCCAGCTGATGACCTACACGGCTAGTCTTTCTGTGAGTGTAGGCATCCTCTGCTCTAAGAGGCACAGAGTTATCAAGAAGGCGGATAATCCAAAATGCATTCAGGGAGTGGTGGTGTATGGTGATGAAGCACCCAATAGGCTTTAGTGTCTGACAGCCCTGAGTCGGAACCCCTAGCTGTGTGCCATAGGGCAAGTCACTTGACTCCTCTGAGATTCAGGTTCCTCTTCAGTAAAATGGGAATGGAAACATCTGCTGGAAACACGGAGAGGATGACATTGGATAATGAATGTAAAGTGAGTAACCCAGAGCCTGTTGGGCGCCCAGGGAGGGCTTGGGGTCTAGGACTATCTTCGTGATAAACCCCAGGATCTTTTGGAATGGGGGCTCTTTCCCACTATGATTTGCTTCCTCTGCTGTTAAAATGAGCTTGCCTTCCTGGCACACAGTAGCTGGGTGCCTTAGGCATGGCCAGTAATCACACATGGAGGGAAGACAGAGCCTCTCCCCCAGTCCTATTTCGTAGTCATTCAGGAAGAACTCGGACCAGAGGACCCAGACCCTTTAGCGCACGCCAGTGTAGCTCATGGGTCCCACCCAGGCGAGCCCGAGCCTCCACTCCTTTCGCTTCTCTAAAGGTCCCATCTGTTCTAGGTCTCTGGGCAGCATGGACCTTAGGGAGAAGGCGGTGCAGTGCAGTAAGTCTCCAGGGTAATGAGAGCCAGTGAGCAAGATGCCACCTGGGGAGCGGAGAGATTTACTCTTCCTCTTGGGGTGATCACCACCACCATCATCATAGTCATCGTCATCGTCATCGTTGTCATCGTCATCATCGTCATCATCGTCATTGTCACAGTCATCACTTCATCATTGTCATCGTCATCATCATCGTTGTCGTTGTCATCATCGTCATCATCATCATTGTCACAGTCATCATCATCATAGTCATCGTCATCATCGTCATCGTTGTCATTGTCATCATCGTCATCGTCGTCATTGTCACAGTCATCACTTCATCATAGTCATCGCCATCATCATCGTTGCTGTCACCATCATCGTCATCATCATCACTGTTGTCATCGTCATCATCGTCATCATCGTCATTGTCACAGTCATCACTTCATCATAGTCATCGTCATCGTCATCGTTGTCGTTGTCATCATCGTCATCATCGTCATTGTCACAGTCATCACTTCATCATA
>NW_019154122.1:14775396-14857772 GCF_002288905.1 Enhydra lutris kenyoni
GTCATCGCCATCATCATTGTTGCTGTCACCATCATCGTCATCATCATTGTTGTCATCGTCATCATCGTCATTGTCACAGTCATCACTTCATCATCGTCATCATCATCATCGTCATCCTCATGGTTGTCACCGTTATCGTCGTCGTCGTCAATATCATCGTTGTTGCTGTCATCATTGTCATTGTTATCATTATCGTCATTGTCACTGTCCCGTCATCATCGTTGTCGTTGTCGTTGTCACCGTCCTCATCATTGTTGTCGTCATCATTGCCGTCATCGCCACCGTCGTCGTCGTCACCACCACCATCATTCCCATCGTCATTGTCACCGTCATCAGGATGGCAGTCACCGAGCCCCAACTGCGCTTCTTACCCGCATCCGTTCTTCCCATGTTTACACCAAGCCTGGGATGTAGGTGCTGCTGTTACCGCAGCTCACACAGGAGGAAACTGAGGCCCAGCAGGCTTATGTAGCCTGTCCTGGACTATGCAGTAGTGAGGAGCAGAGCCCCCCGAGTCCCCATGCACTGGGGCTGGAGCTCTTAGCTGTTTTTTCAGCCTCACGGGGGCCAGAGAAGCGCAGCTACAGGGACGGTATGACCAGGTGGAACAAGGAAGCAAAGACAGACAATGGCAGCTTGGCTGCTGTCCCTCCCTCCCCCAAACTCCCTTCCTGAAGCCATGCCAGTCAACTCGATGGCCACCCTTCAGACATCCTCAAAGACGTCCTCAAAGAGTCAGGGTCGTGTCTGGCCTGTGGGCCCCCTAAGCCAGGCCAGTGGTGCCAGTCTGGGCCGGGGCTTTGTTTGAACCAGAAGCCTAAAATCCCTAGAAGGCAGAGCATCCAAGCAGTGAGTGCTCTCTGCTCAGCAGACAGAAGGGCCTGGGCACCCCTATTTTCCAGCTCTGGCACCCTAGGAAGGGTCTGTTCTCCAGGCTCATCTGTAAAACGGGGATGAACATAGTGGCCGCATCAACGTGCTCATTGTAAGGACTCAGGTGGGATGTTTGTGAAGGTCCCAGCCTGGTGCCCAAAAGCACTTGTTGCTTTGTCTTAGTCAAACAAGAGAGCAAGGTAACCGGTCCACACCTTGACCAAGATAGAAAACTCTAGCAGAAGCCCTGGTGTTGAGGGATGGACCCCTGTGAGGTCTCAGAGGGCATGTCTGGGGCCTTAGAAGAGCCCTCCGGCAGTGATGAAATCCCCCTCAGGCAAGACTTCCATGGGGAGAATAACTTCTTGGGGGCTGAACTGTGTCCCCCTCAAAATCACGTGTTGAGCCCTGACTCCCAGACGGTATTTGCAGACAGGGTCTTCCAAGAGGTAATGACATTTAAATGAAGCTGTTAGGGTAGCTCCCCACCCAACGTAAATTTCCTTACGAGGAAATTTAGACCTACAGAGAGACCCTGCGGACGGAAGCACGTACGGGAACAATCCTGCGGGGACACCGTGAGGGGGTCACCATCACCAAGCCCAGGAAAGAGCCCTCAGAAGAAACTAAACCTGGTCTCAGACTCCCAGCCTCCAGAAGTATGAGGAAATAAAATTCTGTGGTTTAAGACAGTCTGTGGTGCTTTGTTATGGTTGCCAGAACGAAGACAAGCTTTTTCTTCTACACATTTCCATACATCTTTTTGCCTGCCTAAGGGCTTCCAGACCCTCATGGGCAGAATTCATGGGTCTCTGCTATGGCCAAATCAGGGCCCCAACCCCCAGAATCCTTCTGGAAAGGAGCTTAGGAAGCCTGGGTGCCTAGGGTCTGGACCGCTGCTGGCTTCTCCGCGAGGCAGGAAAACCTAGCAAGCCTTCGAAAGAGGCCGCCGCGCACCCACTGTCCAATGGAGTCATGTTTGTGATTGGAGCTGTTTACCTGAAAGGTACACTCAGAATGCACTTATTGAAACTGCCATGGTGTGCTTTCTCACACAACAGACACCATCCTTTCTTAACATGCAAATCCGATTAAAGAGAAAAGTCCGTGTTCTCTTAGAGGCAACAATGGAGTCCAGAGACTCCAGTACAGAGAGTATTGATGGTGGAAACGGCTTGGAGATCCCCATCCTGATGGTTGCTGCCTCCCCAAACCTGACGCTCCCGCACCAGTAAAAACAAGAGCTAGAAAGTTCCCCGTTTAAGGAAGCAACCAGCTACCGCCTAGGAATAATAATTACCGAGGTCACGGTAGCTGCCACGTCACATTGTGTTCTGAGTTACCAAAGAAGAGAAAAAGCAGTCAAAAGGGAAGGCACAATCAGAGGCAAGTGCATTTTAAACGGCACCCACCTCAGGCACCTCAGGGAAGCAGAACGGATACGTTAGTTTTAGGTAGGGGCTAACGTGAGAAAAACAACAAAGGTGACCAGAGAAAAGAACAATGGGTCACGCACCTATGGGCTCCTCCACCCCCAGCTCGCCTCTCTTTGACACCCCGGGTCATGTTTCTGCTGTGAACCCTCGTGGTATGGCCACGACCCCACGCAGACTGGCAGCTCACTGGCTTCTATGGGACCCATGGGTTGGGTCAGCCCCGTGCATGGCCATGAGCCTGAGAGACACCATCCATCCCTTTCCAAAGAGAAATCCCCTGAGCGCCATCGCAAGACTGCAGCCCCGCCCAGCGGTCCTCCTGGCTTCAACTCACTTATAAGTCATGTGGGAGATAGAAGACAAACCACCCACTCACCCTCTTACTGGGTCTTCCACACAGGAAAGTTGGGGGAGGAATGATGTCTTTAAGTGCAGTCAGGCCCTGGAGTCAGACTTCCTGCTACACATGGGCTTTCTGCTGGGAGCTTCTTCTCTCTTGCTGCTTTTCAAGGGAGGAGCACTAAGACTCCTGATGAATGCATTAGCCACTACTAAGTGGCAGAGAACTGGGGGCTTTGAATGCCTCGGGCCCAGCCTGGTGTTGCTGTGTTTGCCATGGTTCTGGGTTGGCTCCCTAGCACCTCTGTGCAGTCCCTGCTCTGTGGGAGGAGTTGGCTTCCACAGCTCCCGGGTGACCCGGGCCAGGCCTTCCGCTGTCAAAACAAACATCCCTGAGCTTACAGAATTAGAGCCTTGAGTCTTAAGAATCACACCGAATTGTTAACATCCTAGAAGGTGGCTGAAGGCTGCATATGCGTCTTCCCTTTCTCTTCTGAGGTGAATTACTGAATGGGAATGCTCTTGCCAAGGTCCCCGTCCTGGCTCTGGGATCCCCATCTGTACCCAGCTGGTCACCATTTGCAAGGTCAGATCCATTCCCACCCGTGTCGGCAGAAGGAAGAGGAGCTCTGTGGGAAGAGTGGGAACTGGTTCTGGAGCTTCCTCCAGGCTCCCAGCCCCCAGCATCAGGGAGGGGGAGGGAGAGGGGGAGAGAGGACGGGAAGGAGGAGGCCGACAGCTCCAAATGGAGCTGCTCATAACCCTGTAGCAGCAAATGGAACCATCAGGAGAGCACTTTTGCGAGAGGAGAACATTGCTAGAGCCAGGGGTGCTGTCTGTGGGATGGAGATGGGACGCAGGTTCATTTACAGAGCATCACAGCCTGTAGCGCAGGTGAGTAATTTAAAGAGGTAATTGAAATAATATGTTAGAATAATGAGCTTCGCCATCAAAGGCTTCTGGAATTTCTTATTTAATTCCCCATTAGATCGACTGATCTGTAATCTACTTACTTTCGTGTCTCTGCCCAGGAGATGTTGAGCTTTGGACAACACTCTGCAAAAGAAAAGCCATTTTTCCTAAAAAAAAAAAAAATGTGTTCTTTGGCCCCAAAGAATTGCTGAAGCTGACCCGAGATCTGTGTGGAGGCAACACTGTTTAAACTCAACAGCAACAAAGACAACAGAAAACACACATTTCCTCTCCCAGCACGGACGCAGGTAGAAGTTGGTCTGGGGCGGTGAGGAGGCAGGGAGGCAGGTGAGGGCAGGTGGGAACAGAGAAGGAGGAGGTGCTGCTCTGCTCAGT
Source organism: Enhydra lutris kenyoni (assembly GCF_002288905.1). Classification (NCBI taxonomy): domain Eukaryota; kingdom Metazoa; phylum Chordata; class Mammalia; order Carnivora; family Mustelidae; genus Enhydra; species Enhydra lutris. Next base: position 14,779,353 of record NW_019154122.1, read on the forward strand.
AAAAAATTTAACCTCGCCCCAAAAGAGGTCTGGCCTCTATCCTTGCCTTTGGGGGTTGATCTCTAAGTCCTTAGAATGTTCTGCCTTATGGGAGTGTCTTTGTTTGCCTGGAGGCCTCCGGTGGCCGGCTGTCCAGCAATGCGATTTAAGGTAAGGGCTGGTCACAGAGGGTCTTTAAAGGGTGGGGTTGGCCACACGAAAAGGACCAACAACGTGATTTAGGGCGGGGCTTTTGGTCACACAGGATCAGCCAACTCTAGAGAGGTTGGGGAAGAATTGGCCGGGTGGACAAGGGCTCATGCTCACACAACGGAGCCCCAGTAAACGCTCTGGACGTGGGGGCTCCTGTGAGCTTCCTTGGTTGGTGATACTCCACCAGCACCGGCCCCCACTGATGTCGGGCAAACAGACACTGTCCATGACTCCACAGGGTAGCCTCCTGGTCTCTGTCCTCTACACATCTTCCCTTGGCTGGTCTTAATCTGTGTCTTTTTCACATAATAAACTCTGAGTATAATGGCTTTTGTGGGTTCTGTGAGTCCTTTCAGTGCATTACTGAACCTGAGCATGGTCTTAGGCACCCCAGAACTTGCAGTTCGTATCAGAAGTCAGGGGGTCTTATATGGACTGGCACCTCTGACCTCACAGTTGGTGGACTCCCTCAGATTCTTTCTACATATGAAGAGCACTGCCATGAACAAACATTAAAGTTTTCAGGATCAGCCCCTGTCAAACACATTCCCTTCCTGATGGGGGCACAGAGGGATACCCCTGGCTCTCGTGTGTTCCCATAAACCCTCAGGATCTGCCCCTATGGAGTTGTGTTGTCTGGTGTGTCTTGTGTCCTGGGCTGTGAGCTCCCTGGGGCAGGGGCCTGCACAGTTGACTTATAAAACCCTGGGTCCTGCAGAGCGCCTCTCGGGAGGCAATGGTACCTGGTCAGTTCGGGACACCTTCCTCAGCTTGCCTGACATCAGGGATGCTACAGCCTAAAGCTAAGGTTAGTCAGCAGTGAGGACGATGACCATAAAACACCACTGACTGTTCATCAGTCCACCCATCAGTCTATCCATCCATCCACCCATCCGCCCATCTGCCCATCCATCCATCCATCCATCCATCGGTCCATCCCTGGAAGAAACATTTATGGAGTACCCACTATGTTCTTAGTCTCTTGGGACATGATAATAATTAAGATAAAAGTCCTTGGCTTCAGGATTCAGCTGAATTCTCAACTTTGTCAATTTCATCCACATGCCTTAGCCCATTTCATGCAATGCCACTTCCATGCAAACATGTCACAGACTTCGCTCTCCTGCCATGTGTTTCTCTGAGCTCTGGAGCCAAAAGCCACTCGCTCACTATTGATTTTTTCACATGATGTCCCCAAAGCCCTTCAAACTCAGCCCAACTTGTGACTAGTCCTCTCCGGTGTGAATGACACAGAACTCCCATATTTAATCCACCTACAATTCATGTGATGTCACCTCCTAAATGTCTCTTGCTCTGCCCCTTCTCTCCAGAACCACCAAGTCCAGCATCATCCCCAGCCCAGAAGATTAACTGGTCTATCCTCACCCACTCTGACCCTCCTTCCGCCATTGTCCAAACAGCAGCCAAGGGCCCTTCTCGAAATACACACACTGGCCATGTCTCAAACCCTCAGTGTCTGCCTTCTTCGTGGGGACAAAGCCAGCTCTCCTTAGCCTGACCCACACAACCTTATCCTTGAGCACCCAGACTAGCCTTTCTTGTCTTATCCCCCTTCCCTCTCTACCTCAGCAGCCTTCCCATGCTCCCTTATACCCGTGAGGCTCCCTCCCACCGCAGAGCTTTCTGTGGATGCTGTTCCCTCTGCCTGGAATATTCTTGCCTTCCCTCTTCACGGAGCTAACTTCTCCTTCCTCAGATCTCAGCTCAAGGGTCATTTCTTCAAGAAATTCCTCCCAGACATCCTGAGGAGTCATTCCACAATTACAAGTGCCCCAAGCTCTTGGTTATGGGAAGGCTTGGAGGTCAGGTCTGATTTTTCCTCCACTAGATGGTCAGCTGGTTGAACATAGGCCCCTCCAAAAATGAACGTTTTGTTCATTTGTTTTGATTCTAGCACTTGGCCCAGTGCCTGGCACCAAATAGTGAATAAGCGATTACAAAGAATAATCGCAAATGGAGGAATTTACAAAGTGTGATGGGAAAACCAAGTAAAAAGAAGGTGTCCTGGGGCGCCTGGGTGGCTCAGTGGGTTAAAGCCTCTGCCTTCGGCTCAGGTCATGATCCCAGGGTCCTGGGATCGAGCTCCACATTGGGCTCTCTGCTCAGCAGGGAGTCTGCTTCCCCTTCTCTCTGCCTACCTGTGATCTCTGTCTGTCAAATAAATAAACAAAATCTTTAAAAAAAAAAAAAAAGAAGGTGTCCTGCACATGGGGAAAAAGGGACAAGGTGGGGAACTGGCTTTTAGAGAGGAGGGGGCTTAGAGTAGATGTTTCGATTAGAAGGGATGGTATCCCATGCTGGAGGGTGAGTTTATCCAGACCTTCCCAAGGAACAGATGACCACCCTCTTCCCCCCAACAAGTGCTCCCTCAGCCCCATGCCTCCCTCCCTAACAGATCTCACTACACTGGGTTATGTTTGCTGGTTTCTTGTCTGTCTCTCCCAGTGGACAGCACATCGCACAGTGCCTAGCGCACACTGAGCGCTCCGTCCATCCTTTCTGAATGCATCAGTGGCATATAGCGTGGATGGGAAGACAAATAAAGTGGCAGGAAACTGGCGATATGGGATAAGAAAAGCCTAAGATAGGACAGTGACAGACCTGGGAGGAGGAAGCCCTGTGGGGTTTGAAAGTCCTAATTTACATACTGCTTGGCTGAGCAGGGGAAGCATCCTAGGAAGAGAGGAGCAGGGAGAAGGGACGCTTCTACCTCTGGAGGCCAGGTCGGAAGCAGGGAGAAGAGGCCCACTGTGTGGGAGTCAAGAGTGAGCAGGTGGAATCAGACCATGAGTGTATGATTCTCTCTGCACCTCTGGCTTACTGCTGCGTCTGAGTGTCCTCATGTGGAGGACGGCGCACCTCGTAGGCTGCTGGGAAGTTTAGTGCCTCAATACACGTAAATGCTTCATGGATGGGGCCTGGCAGGTGTAACCCCTGGGGGGGCAGCTCTGTCCTAACATGCAGCTTTTGCAGAAAGAGACAGTCATGGCGGCTCGGAGGTCTACCAGTTCTCCCGTGTGTGTTAAGGCGGCTGGATGCAGCTTGATGTCATAGAAATGACACAGGTGGTCACCAGAGTGCTCCTGAGTGGGGTGAGGACTGCGGCAGGGTTCCCTGCTCACGCGGCCAGCACATCTGGGACTTGGGCAGGAGAAAGGACATCTGGGGCCCTCCCCCTCTGCTGATGTCAGAACCAGTCCTTCAACGTGAGGGTGGGTGCCAGGGGGCTGCTTTTTCTCTCATCAGTGCGAATCATAGGAAGGAGCATCAGCCCACTGGGCCAGGACACCTGAGCGGACATGGACCGAGGGAAGGAAACCACAGTCTGCCACACCACCATGGCTTCGAGCCAGCTCATTTCATCCTGGCCTCCAGAGCTCCGGCAGGTGCGGTGGTGCGAGGAGGGGAGCACGCTGAACCAGGAGTCAGGAGGGGCTTCTGCCCCGAATCAGGTTTGGGACCAGTCGCCGCCCTTCTCTGGGCCCACATTCCTGCCAGAAGGATGGGGAGGTTGGGCTAGGTGCTTACTGAGCTTCCTTCAAGTTCTAACTCCCGAAGATTCAAAGTTTGTTTCTGGCGTGTCAACGACTTCCGCTCTGCTGCAGGTGTTTGAGATGTCTCCTGTTATTCCTACTAAGCACGGAGCGTCTGACACACCTACCTGTCACTGTTTGTTCGCAAACAAAGGACTTCGGGTTCACAAGTGTAAAGCGCCTCGAGATCCTGCAGTGGAGGGAGCTGGTGTTCGGCTTGTCAGACTATTTTGTTCTTTTATTTTTCTTTTTTAAGATTTTATTTATTTGACAGACAGAGATCACAAGTAGGCGGAGAGGCAGGCAGAGAGAGAGGGGGAAGCAGGCTCCCTGCTGGGCAGAGAGCACAATGCGGGGCTCGATCCCAGGACCCTGATGAGATCATGACCTGAGCCTAAGGCAGAGGCTTTAACCCACTGAGCCACCCAGGCATCCCAGACTATTCTGAACAGCTTGTCACAGGCGGGGAGGAGGTCGCTGGGCTGCTCAGATAGATCAGAAACGTGTGTATTTTGGGGAGCTTTTAAAAGGAGACGCCTTGCTCCTGGCCCTGGGCAGAGGCTGTTTTGTCTGCTCTGTCCCATGTGGAACTGGACTGAAGGGGACTGTCTCCCCTCACCCAGCTCTGGGACCTCCGGGACTCACTTCCTCCGGGGGGCCAGACCAGCTCTGGCGCTGCTCCTGGCCTCTTCTCCTTCCTGATGACATTCTGAGTGTCAAAGTCTTAAGAACGTGGCTCCCCACGGCTGGTCAAACAGGTCAACGTCTCCATTCTTTTCCAGGGAGATAGATTCAGGGAGCCAGATCCTAGGAGAGGCTAAGGAAGCCAGCTGGCTTGACTGTCTGTATCCCTAGGCCTTCTGGTCTCTTTGGGGTCCAGCTTGGCCAAGAGGCCTTTTGTTGAAGTTATGGCGTCTGGAGCATGGCTGCCCCCATCCAAATGATGCGGTAGGATAATGGGGGTCCCATACATTCATTTGACGAGCTAGGGGTACAGTTGCCCAAGTGGGCCTGCCAGGAGGTCTTTGGGCCCATCTGCAGGATTCCCGCTTTCCTGCACCAGCCAGGGGTTTGGATGAGAGCCATCTCCACGGGGTCTGACATCCACATGCCCTTTGGCAGTAAGACACAGTCGGTTCCTGCCTTGGGGCTCACCCCCAGCCCCTGTACCCCAGCGGGGAGCAAGTGGGAGGGAGTTTGCCCCAGGGATTCGGAGCAGGTGCAGGATGTCTCCCCAGGCCCCGAGACAGGGAAGCTGCTTTCCTGGGGCCCACAAGTCTACGGGCCAACACCAGAAGGCAAGACAGGCAAAGTAGGACCTGTCCTTCCTCTTGCGGCACAGGAAGGGCGAAGTAGGGGAGACACAGCACATCCTGGGTCAGGTAGGAGTCAGAGAGGCTCCTCGGCCTTCCTGCCATGCCCTGGACTGGCTCTAAGCTCAGAGACAGTTTTGGCATCTTCTCATCCAGAGCTTTCTGCCATTTCTCTGTTTTTTTTTTTTTTCAATTCATGTTGCTCCCTCTTAGCTGAGGGTATCCCTCCATGGGGCTTCATCCGCCTGGAACGCTCTGCCCCATGTTTCACTTGGCAGGTGACACAGCTGCCCACATCCTTTTTCTTGACACCCTCTCTTCTCCTAGCCTCCCTGGGATCACGTCCTTCCATCTTCTTCCTGACTTGTTGGATGTGTCTCCCTGGGCTCTTGGCCAGCTCCTTTCTGTCTGACATCCAAATGTCTGGGGGAGCCCATGGTGGACCTGCCCCCTCCCCCCTCCTTTATCGACACTCTTCCATGGAGCGATGGCAGTTGGCTCATGACTTTAAATTCCATCTATGCCCTAACGACTCTTAAATTTTATCTCCACTCTGGCCTGTCTTTGACCTGCAGGCTTCCAGATGTACACTTTGTGACTCTAACAAGGCAGCGGAGTGCGACGGAACAGAAACCAAACTCCTCACTCCCCATCGCCCAAACCTTTTGCTTCTTTAAGCCCCTCCATCCCACAGAACGGTCCACTCTACCCCAGTTGTTCAAGCCCCAAGCCTAGGTACGACCCCTCATTCTCTCTCACCCTCCACGTTCAAATCATCCACAGAAGCCTTGACTCTGAACCCCCAACCGTGTCTCTTGGGACCCATTATTATGGGCCCCCAGGCTCCCATTGTCTCTTGCCTGCACTGTAGGAGCCTCAGATGGCTGGTGGTTTCAAAAACACAAAGCCGAGGGTGTGACTCACCAGCATAAAACCCTCCTGCAGCCCCCGTTGTCCTCAGGATAAAATTCCAGCTCCATGTCTTGGCTGATGGGCTGCTCTTGGCCTGGCTCCCACTGACCTCCCTGGACCGTTGTCATTCCCCTACACCTTCCCTTCCTCTGCCCAGCCGCAGGCGCCTCCTCAGCTCCTCTGACATGGCAGGCTTGCCCTCTCCCTGGGGACCTTGTTCTTGTTAGTCCCGCAGCCTGGAATGTTCTTCCCTCGCTCTTAGTGTGGCTGGCTCCCTTCCTGTCATATGGCCTTCCCAGAGAGGCCTCCTCGGAACCCCCAACCTGAAGTAGCTGCGCCGGACCCTTTACCAGGCCACCATTTTAAACACTCTGACGTTTTCCTTTGTGATTTGTTTGTTGTCGTTTCTCTCCCACTGGAATATAAGCTCCATGAGAATTAAGGTTCCCTGGAGCCTCAAGTGGTGTCTGGTGCACAGCAGATGAAGGACTGACGGCCCCTGGTAGAGGGAGGTGAGAGAAGAGGCCAGGAGATGGTTCGCACATGTGAGGTGATGCTGGGCTGCGTGAAGGTGGTGGACAGGAGATGCAGAGAAGCAAGAGAAATCGGGGGGGACAAAAGCATTAGGAGGGTTACAGGGCGTGGGGAGGGGTGACTCCTGGCTTCCTGGCGAGGGGAATGGTCTAGGAGATGGAGGGTTGCAGGGAGTAAACAAAAGAACGGTAGTGAGTAACATTTGGGAGGTGTTGACTTTGTCCAAGAGAAATCTGACAGCAGAGCTGTCTCAGGGGGCAGTTAGATGGATGGTTCTGGATCTGAGGCTCGGCTCGGAGGAGATATTGCACCTTTACCTTTGTGTACCATAGCGGGAGCCCTGGGTGGGGCCAAGCCCTCAGGGAGAAGAGAGTGGCCCAGAAGAGGGGGCCTATTCACGGCCATTCAACTTGCGGGCTCTCGGGACCTGTGACCCCATTGACTGCCCCATCCCCTTGTGAGGCCCTCCAGACCCCAGGCTCTGTGGCTTCACCCTCTCCCAGTCCCTGCAACTCCCCTGACTGCTTCTTCTCAGTCTCCACCACAGGCTCTTTCTGGAATGTTGGGTGAATGTATAGCCCGCTTTCTCCTGGGGCACTCTCTTCTCCCTCTGCCTCAGAATGTGACCTTATTGGGCAAAAAAGTTTTTGTAATTGATAATTACAGATGTAACTAGTTATAATGAGTTGCTCCTGGATTGCGCCGGCCCTATCCAATGACTGGTACCCTTACAAGAAGAGAAAATGGGGACACAGAGACACACAGAGACAAGGTGCTGCGTGATGACGGAGGCAGAGATTGGAGTCACGCTGCCACTAGCCAAGGAATGTCAGGGATGGTCAACCACCACCAGGGAATTCCCCTCTATCCCTTTCAGATGGAGCATGGCCCTGCTGATGCCTTGATTTTGGACATCCAGCCCCAAGAGCTGTGAGAGAATATATTTCTGTTTTAAGCCTCTGAGTCTATGGTCCTTGGTTCCAGTGGCCCCGGGACACTAATGCAACGGTCAAAGGTGAACTGGCTGAGCCTCCCACCTTGATGCTTCCGAGTGGGGAAGAGAGCCGGCAAGCCCATCCTATGAGAATACCCACATCTGCCCGAGCTCCCGGGCTCCCTCCACAGATTGTCCTTTGCTTCCTGCAGCCAGGAGGGAGACGCAGAGGCTGCCTCCTCGGCCTCTGCAGATGCTGGCCTTGCTCCTCCGTGCTGGTTCTCTGCAGGGCACCATTTGTCACTGCTGCAAGGAGGCGGGTGAGGCCCAGCTCCAAGGTGACCCATTCCCTGCCACACAGAGGAGCCCTTCACAGATCTATTTGCTGTGGCCCCAGCTGCAAACAGCAGATCACTTCTCCACGAGGCATCTGAGGACCAGGCCCCCGGGTTCTTGGTTAAGGAGGGCTAAGGACAGACACCCACCCCCAATCTGTAACGACGTAGACCCCACAAAGACCAATTACGGGAAGAGCGCCTGTGTTCGGAAGAAAGGCACTGGCCGGGCAGGCTGCAGCTCAGAGGCAGGGAAGTCCCTGCCCCTGAGCTTCAAGTCCCATGTGTAAGACCAGGTCAAACCAGGCTTTTCTTCTGCCCCCTTGTCTCGGGAGTGAGGTCCGGGGCACACAGAAGCAGGTTAGCTTGTGCATAGAAGTACCCATGAGATAACCCACTCCAGATGAACACCAGAAGACTCTGGGCAGCACCCACTTCTTCCTTACAGGGGGAACCCCTACGTCGGTGCTCCTGAAGCTTCTCTAAAGTCCTCCCAGAGGCAGGTGAGGCCAGGCCCGCAGGCACTGGCAATGGAGGGACTTCAAGTCACCTCTCCAAAGTCAAAGACAATTCCCTCCCGTTGTATGTCTTATCTTAAAAACTCTTGTGGATTTTATATTCAACTCCATAAAATCAACTTCTTTGTTTTTAGTAAAACAGTGACATTCTACATGATTTACAACTCAGTTGCTTGACTCTGTGTGTGTTCTCCCATGTGGACAGTTCAGCGTCCCGCCAAGGCTCAGAGGAGGGTACCTGGGAGGTGGGCTGTGGGTCTGCAGGAGGGAGGGAGGCAGGCGAGGAGCAGCTTGCACAGGCCATTCATCAGAACACCCTGGAGTGTCACGACGGGAGGGAAAAAAACACCCAGAGGCTTCTGGGGGCCAGTCTCACAGCTGGAGTGGCCTCTCCTGTTGCCACTGGGCTACCCCCACCATCTCTAGGTCAGTGTGTGGTCTCTGGCTCCGGTGGAATGAGGCTGTGCTATCACGGGAGAGGGTGGCAGGAGCACAGCCATAGTGCGGGGGGGCAGCCTGGAGGGCAGGCAGCTCGGAGGTGGGGGCTGAGCTGGGGACCACCCCAGCTATACATCTTCCGTCCGTTAGCATAGAGGGTTTGGTCAGTGTAGAAGATCAAACGGGGAGGCCAAATCTTGCCTTTCCTTCTCTCCGCTTCCTTAGTAGAGAGTTGCTCTCTCTACTCTTGATGTTTCCAGATGTTTAACCCCCTGGAGGCTGGCTTAACGCCCCCAGCGCCCCCAGCGCTGGTGAGTGCCCACCCTGCCCTGGGGCTTCCTATACAGGAAGCCGGCACCTAGCGGCTGAAGTCCGTTCCAGCCTCTGCTCCCCACTCTGCTGGAGATGACAAGGTCCCTTCCCTGCCCCCGGGGGTCAGCAGGAGGCCGCCCAGGTGGCCAGGGGTAAGCTGCTGCATCCGAGCCTCACTCGGATCCTGTTGCCCAGCCAGAGGCGCTGCTGCCTGAGAAGCTACTGAAAATAGTCTAAGTCTACGCAGCTTAGTGGGGATCCAAGAATGGGCTGGCGGGGGTGGGGCCGGGGGGAACCTGGGGCTTCTCTAGCTGGCCTTGGGAAGAATTAGATAGTGGCAAGAAAAAGAACTGTGTGCCCAGAAGTTCCACTCATCTTCTATTCCAGAGACAGGAGTCACTTAAAGGTGTCCCAGTGCCCTTGGTGAGATGGGAGCCCCACCCCCTCCACTCCGGGAGCCTGGAGCTGGAGCTGCAGTGTCAAATGGCCTGGGTGGATTCTCTTTGCAAAAAGGCACAGGGAGACCATCTACACAGCCAGCACATCCTCTCCCTGAGCAGCACAGCCTGGGCTGTGTGTGTCTGCAGGACCTACAGCAGGCAGAAGAGACATTTCCCAGAGTCCCTCCATGAACGTCTCCAGGGTAAACTCGGTCTGACTGCCTGTAGCCTGGAAGAGGTCCCACTGCCTTCCCTAATGCACAGCTGGCCTGCCCCAGACGCTCTGCAGTCAGGCCCTGGGAAATCTGTGCTGAATTTGCACCTTTGGGTTAAGAAATGGTGAAAATGGTAGTTCGAGTAGCCTGGCCAAAGCCAGCCCCGGCTCCATCCACCCCCTCAGCCCTTGCTGCGCCCTCTCCCTAGGATCCTCCTTCTCATCCCTCCTGGCTTAGCTGAAGCCTGCTCAGGCTTGATGTCTTAGGTCGGGGAAGCCTTCCTGCCCACCGGGCTGGACTGAGCTCCTCTGATGTACCTGGTGGGCACTCAGTCACTCCCGCGCACATTCACAGGACAAAGACGCATTGTGGCCTGCAACCTGCCAGCCCGCGCTAGGCAGCGGGGCTCCAGGCGGACAGGGCTGGGGGTGGGTGGGTGAGGGAGAAGCCACCTAGCTCTGGCGGAGGAGCTGCTGCTCTCAGGACTGGGAGGGCCGCGCTTCCCAAGGTCCGCCCTAGCTCTCTAAGTGCTGGAGGCAGCGCCCCCTTCCCCCCACACCCATCTCCTCCTTCGGTCTCCGCCTGGATGGCTACGCTCTCGGATGTGATTTGGGGGCCGAGGTCCAAGCGCTTCGCCGGAGAAGCTCGCCCTGCACCCGGCCCGTTGGCTCAGACAAAGGCTGCGCCGGGAACAAAGGCTGCACGACCGCGGCCGCGCGGGTTTGCGGCGCTCCACGCTCGTGCTTCCACGCGGCCTTCCGTCTGGCAAACATCCACTTTAAAAAATCAAATGAAGGCAGAATCTCTTCCCCAAACAGTCCTCCCCCTCCGGGAGGGCGGGGAGCGAACGGCGCCCCCACGGTCGGGAGCACGGCGGCGGGGGCGCAGGCAGGGCCGGCAGCTGGGCTGCGAGCGCGCGGCGCTCCCCGCGGCTCTCCGGTCGCGCAGGGCTGGGGAGAGGCGCGGCCCGCCGGGTGCGCGGTGCCCTGCCGCAGTCGGGTTGGGCGCGAGGCGCCCCTGCATTGCAGAGCGCGGGGTGCGGAGCGGGGCGCGGGCGGGCGTGCCTGCGTGCGCGCGTGTGCGTGCGCGCGTGTGTGCATGCGCGCCGCCCGGCCGCCGCGCCCCAGTTTGCTCGGCGCTGCAGTCCCTCGCCCCCTCCCCTTTGCACCCCCTCTCCTCCCCCTCACCGCCGCAGCACGCGCGTCCCCACATCCCAGCAGCTCCCAGGGCGAGTCTGCCCAGTAACTGTGGGGGCGGGAGGGGAGAGAGGAGCTGGAAGGAAGGCTGCCGCCGGCCTGCTCCCTGCAGCGCCCTCCCCCACGCGAAGTTCACTGCCAAGCCACAGGGCTGGCCAGAGGCCGGTGGACCCCCTACCCTCGGGGCTGTCCCAGCTGTCCCTTTGGCATGAGGCAGATTCTGCACTGGCGCTGCGGCTGCAGTTCGGGCTCCCCCCTCCCCCCAAGGTTATTATTTATCCGGCGGGTGAAATCCTGGGAAACTTTTCCTGCCGTGAATAAGGCACTTGTATTCGTTTAGGGGAAGGGAGGGTCTCACGGTTCCTCTGCTCTGGCCACTTTCCCCTCCCATTACTTGAAAGGATACCTGTCCAAGACCAGAGGGAGAGGGATTCATGAGGTCTGTGGGGGCCCTGGTCTGTTCCCTGTCCGGGGTGGGCCTCTCCTGTCTTTTCCCCAACCTGTCATCTCTCCTGTGTATTTTGCCAGGGGCTGGAGGACGCTTATTTCAACTGGAGGCTCTTGGAGGTCTGAGCTCCTAGTCCTCTGGGGAAGGGTCTGGTGGGGATCAGGCGTCTGGCGCGGTACAGGCTCATTGCTTCAGGGACCTGGTATGGCCGAGGACTGAGACGTGTGTTTGTAATGAAGCAGAGGTGTTTTCCTTTCCCCATGGTCTCTGTCCCAGCATCCACCCCTGCTAGTAACCTCAGGGTGCAGCTTGCTCCCTGGGCTTCCACGAGGGGCTGGCTGGTATTTCCTGGGCTCCAAGGTACTGCCTGGCTGAGTCTTGGCTCTCGGAAGGGCTCCATCTCCCAGGCAGGTCCTACATGGGTCCTCACCCCGGGGGAGGTAACCTGGTCACTCAGGAAGAGCTGGGATTCTGCAGAGTACCCTGTCCCATTTCCCATTGGTTCTGCAAAACCCAAACCGGATTTCCTGAGCAGGAGCCCCGGTCACCCCGCCCTTCTCTGTTGCAGTCGTGCAGGCCGTCATCCCAGCTCGGTGGCTCCAGGCTTGCCCAGGGTGGCTGCCAAGGCCAGCCCGGGGCTCCCATGCTGCTACTGCCAGGGTGCTGATGTCTGCTGACCCAAAGCCACCTCTGGGAACAGCCTGGAGGCTTTCGGTGGCCAGGGTGGCCGCCAGGAACCCTGTCGCTGCTGGAGCGGGGCAGGGATGAGGCTGAGGTTTGCACAGGGGGTGGCTCAGGAAAGCTGCCCAGGGCATGTGCCCACGCCCAGAAAATCCTCCAGCCGCCAGCAGCCAGGGGGACGTCTGGGAGTCGACAAGGCCAAGGGCTGCTGTGTGCAGAGGGGAGAGGTGCTTAAGGAAGTGATCCCTACAGAGGGCCCCGGGGCAGCTGGGGCAAAGCCCACACCTCGGGCTGATGAGGTCTCTGGCAAGTACCCCACAGACTGCTGCTCCTCCGGGCTGCCCTGAAACTGACGTGTGTGCAGCCATTGCTCCCGCTCTGGCCCGGGGCCAGCTAGCAGACTACAGCTCGGCTCCCCAGGCCCGCTCTGGGACTTCTGCTAGGCATGCTCAGAGCTGGGCGGCCTCCCCCGCCTGGCTTGGGCAGCTTTTCTCTGCAGAGCCTCCAGTGCCAACCTTCACTCATGTTCAAGGCCAGTGGCTCTCAGAGAGCCATCCTGGGACAGCAGGTCCTGTCTCTTCCGTCTGAGCCTATTGGGGCTCCCTGGCCCTCCACCGTCAGCCATGATGATGATCCCGGACTTGGTTCAGATGCTCTATGGGGCAGAGGCTAAGGTAGAAACAGCCTGGAAGCCGGGGGTGACAGGTGTTGGAGGGCTTCTGCGAGGTTTGGTCTGTTACCCCCAGGAGGCAAAAGCACTTAATACAACCCCCCTCCCCCACCCCCATCAAGGACTTGGAACATGTAAGGAGCCGAGCCTGAGCCACCTCCCCTGGACTGCCCACTCTGCTTTCATCACTAAGAGGCTCAGGACTTGGGGATGGCCTCCAGGGGCTCTCTCTGCGAGGACACCCTAGAAATTGGCTTGGGGGCAGGAGAACCCACGCAGACCCAGCTTCTCAGGCCCTGTCCAGAGAGGAACGTCTGAGCAACTTGGGGGTTTATCTGCCACTCAGATCCCCTGGGAGGCCCAAGCTCATCTAATTCCTTCTGTGGCAGAGAGACCTAGATTAGGGAGAGCAGCCCAGCTGGTCCGTCTGTGGTAGAGACTTTTGCCCCAAGTGGACCTTAGGGAACCTGAATGCTTCTTTCTTTTTCACACCCTGCACACAGGGTCCCCACGGGTCCCTTTTCCTCAGCACCCGGCAACCCGAGCGCCGTTCTTACCGTCCAGTGACAACCAGTCATGCTGGGAGGAGGGGAGTGTGGGCAGGGCCCGAGCTTTGTACTCAAACACCACTGAGTTGGAGATGATCTGGTTGTTGAAGGCAACTTGTAGGGTCACAAGACCAGTGTCATGGGCTGCAAGAAAAGGAAAGAGAGGTCAGGGTCGGGTCGGGGGTGGGCACCGTTCCGTCTGTTGTACCACACAGGAACCTGGAGGGCCCCTTCCTCACTCGCCCTTCCCTGGGTGACCCCAGCTTCTGCCTGCTCCTTCCTCGAGGCCCAGATGTAGTGCTTCTCCTTCCAGGAAACTTCTCTGGACGCCAGACTCAGGCAGGCGCCCCGTGATCACTCCCAAACCCCGTATTGTAATCGCCTCCGCTCCCTGGTGAGGACAGGTAGGAAGTCAGTGCGGATTTGCTGAATGAACGCGTGAATGAATGGGCCCCAACCCCGCCCATGGCTGCCTGGCTTCTCCCGCACCCCATCCCTCCTAGACGGCGTCCAGAAACAGCATTTGCTGCGGAGTCTTGGTGCTTACTTCTGTTTCATCCTCTCCTGCAAGCTTGTCCTGCTGCGCTCAGCATGGCCTCCCATGCATTTTCAGAAGTTCCCCTGCCTTCCCGACCAGGGCAAGAGCCTCCGCCGTGCCTGTTACTCTGGGCCCACGGGGGCCGATCCGGGGGTGCTCGCACGAAGCTTAGGGCTCCCTCCCATGCCAAGCCTGTGGCCTTTCGGAAGGCAGGCCACTGTGGGTCTCATTAACCCTTCTGTCCCCAACATAGGGCTCAATGAAGACTGCATGGCTTGAATAAACAGCTGGGACAGTCTTGCTATCGGCAAGAAGAGAACCCGCCCCTGGAGGAAACCTGCTTCGGTTCTGGGGTAAAAGGGGCTGCACAGCTACTGTTGAAATCTTGGGGGCAGTGGCCCACAGAGATGGCCCCTGGGGCCAGTATGGGCGTGCAGCCTGCTCACCCCACCAGGCCTCGTCCTCTGGTAGATGTCAGGGCTCTGTGCTCTCTGCCCTGCTTTTTTGGAACACCAGATACCGGTGCCCGGGGCCTCCCCAGGACAGATTTCCAGGGAGGACGCACACAGCGATCATGTTACTGCTTGGGCACTTGGTTTGCAGTTTACAGACTTGAGAAAGCCGTCCAAGTCAGCTGCTCCCCGGGGAGGCGTAGAGCTCCGGCTTCCCTCTGAGTCAGACCTTGCTTCCCATGGGAAAGCCAGCTCATTGAGCTGTGGCCTCTGTTCACCCCAGGTAGATGTGTGATGCCACTGTCCCCAGAGCAGGTCTTCAGGATGTCATTGCCCCAGGGGGACCAGTGGGTTTTCCCCTCCACTTTCTACCCCGGTGTGGTCTCTTAGCTCCAGACCAGAAGCTGAACTAGCTGGTTCCACGGTGGGCTGGGGGGAGGGGGTCCTGTAGGACGTACTGCAGTGCCTCTCTGGGCAGGGGTTCCCGGCCAAGTCCAGATCCTCCGGCGGCCCTGACAGCGTCCCCAGGCAGCAGGCAGACTTCCAAGTTCATGGTCACTCATCCTCCCTGGAGCTTTGCCTTGTTTACCAACAGGAGAAAACGCAGCCTGCCACACCCCAGCTGAGCCTGCTCAGCTCTGCGCCTAGGTGGGGAGTTCCTCAACCCCTGTTCTTCTCCACACCTCCCGGCATCTCCTGGCACTTGTACCACCTGTGATGCTGGAATGTGGACGATCGAAAGCATCCCATCCTTCCACAGGGATACAGAACGGAGAGGAGAGGACCTATCCTCGTCTCTGGGTCCCAGACCAGCAGCTGGGTGCAGGCAGGCCATTGCGCAGGGCTCGTCCTCGGCTCGCTCCCTCCCCTCATTCAGAGCGTCAGCGGGTGCTGGCCCCTCCACTTGTCTCCATCCCCCCTGCCACCGCTCTGAGCCAAGCTGCCGGCCTTTCTCACCTCGAGTCCTGCTGCGGGCAACCTCAGCCATCCGGAGACCCACCTGTTCCTGCCAGGATGGTGCCGGGGGGTGGGGGGGCTACGTCCCAAAGCCCCCACCTGAAACTGGTGGGAATGCGTTGCCCAGGGAGCACCCCTCCCGAAGTCAGGAAAGATCACCCCTCTGCCCGCTTCCTACGGTTTCCGTGTTTCTGTTCTTCCTCCCAGCAATCTGTTCTCCCACGCACCCGGAATTATCTTTTAGAGACATGATTTAGATCGCATCACTTCCCTACTTAAAACTAATGGCTTCCCATTGCAAGTGAAACCAAATCAGACTCCTTCCCATGACTCAGAAGGATGGACAGGGGTTGGTCCCTACCATCTTCTCCAGCCCTGCAGTGTTCGGCTCCCCCACAACCTGTTCCACTCTCCCTCCGACTTGCTTGGCGATTTGTCTCCTTGTTTCTTTCTGTCTCTTGCAGTCAAGTGTAAGCTTCGCGAGAGCTGGGCGCAGGTCTGTCTTAGTCGCCTCTTCGTGCCCAGGGCCAAGGTCAGTGCCTGGCACGGTACAGCCCCTCAACCGTTTGTTGAATGAATTGCTTCAAAACGCAGTGCATTTGCCTACCTCAAGTTGAATTCTACCCCTTGTCTTTGGGGACCTCCCAGGAACCCAGAGTAGGGCTTTCCTGCCAGCCAAGTCTTCTGGTTGATGGCTTCTCCTGTCTCCTCCTGAGCCCAGGGGCGCCTTTCCTGAAGTCCCAGGTCTTCTGTCATCACGCCCCTCCCCCTGAGCTCAGTGCCCTGACTTGGTTGTCTCTCTCCTGAGCTTGGAGCACTACCAAGATCTTGTAGGGGGCAGACTCCACGCTCCATGGGTCTGTGGCCCGTGGTGGTAGGGGACCGTGTCCCTGGTCAGGGTCTGGTCTCTTCATCACGGTGCCGGGCTAGTGAGTGGTGGCCATGTGTGCCCCCTGTGTCCCCTCCTCCCGTTCATTCCCTGCTCCTGAGGTGTCTTGTCTTGTGCTCCCCGGCCTCTGGGCCCTTCTCTCTGGCAAGGCCAGTTTGGCTCTGGATTCAGGTGTTCCTTCCCCAAGATCAGCTCATTCTCCTGAGCCCTCGGAAGGCTCAGGGAGGGGCCCTCACAGCCAGTCTACCCCTGCCCCCTCCTGCCAAGGCAGTGGTTTGTTTGCATGATTGATTCCTCCCTGGGCCGATTGCTCCTCGGGTTCAGAGTTGGGCTGAGGGGCTGGGTCTTCAGCCTTACTCCATCCTAGATGCCTAGCAGGGCCTGGTAAACGATCTGATGAATGAAGGAATGCGCGCCTACACTCAGCACTGTCTTACAGAGTGACATACTTTAGTTTGGGCCTGAAAGCAGAGCTGTCCCAAGGGGACCCCCTCTTTGTGGTTAGTTGCAGAACAAAAGGGTGCTCGAGCCATGGGGCCCCGGGTCTCTGTGTCCGTCTGAGCCTGTGGCTTCTCATCTCTGAGTCCAAGACGTGCTCTGTTAGAGGAGCTGAACCCCTGGGAGACATGCTCTCCTAGGCAGACTCTGTTGCCAGGGTCTGGGACCCAGGAAGGCTCTGGGACCAGCACAGCGGCCTGCCGAGAGACCCAACAGCGCTGAGCCCCTCTCTTCTTTGACACAGAAAGACCTGTGTCACGGAGCGCCTTCCTGAACTGAGCCCGGGAACCCAGCGCTACATGGACCTTCCTCCCCCTCTGCTCTCACCCATCTGACAGCTGGCTTTTCAGATGTCGAAATGGAGGCCCTGAGGGGTCAAGTACGGGCCTAGAGTCACCAGATGGTAAGTGGCTATCTGGGGTGTGCTGTGATGCGACAGGTCCCGGCTTGGGATGTTGTCCAGAGGGCATGCAAAGGCCAGTCTTTTTGTGGAAGGGTCAGGTAACCTAGGACAGGCAAGGTCTGGGACCTCTGCCAGGCAAGACCCAGGTACCGGAAGTGGTTTCTATTTATAGAGCAGGCGAGTCCTGCTCCCGCAGCAGGTGGTGAGCTGACGGCATGATAACAGGCTGCCCTCTCCCCCTGCCCCCTGGAACAGAGGTGGTGGGGAGTGGCGGTGGCACTGGCCACGCAGCCTGGAGCTGTGCTAGGCTGACCCGCGCTGGCCTGCTGAGGGCTGTGCTCCAGGCCAAGCCGGGCTGCCGGGAGCAAAGGGGGCTAAGTGCGTCCTCTGGAGCTGGCCAGGCAGTGGTGGGGGCAGGGCCAGGAAGGGGAGGCCACCCTGGGCATCATCCATGCCTCTCTGCAATGTTTGTGGTGAGGGAGGTGCCAAGTTCACGTGGGGGCTAAACCTGGGAACCCAGTTCTAGAGCATTCTGCCCCAGCAGGCTGCACAGGGAGAGGAGCAAAAATGAAGGAAGAACGTTCCATGTGAATCCAGGAGCCCCAGGCTGGAGGGGATGGTGTGGATGGAGGCAGAGAGCTGGGGTGGCCCAAGATTCCTGTCCCCACTTGTCTTTGCAAACCCTCAGCCTCCACAGGGAGCACTGGCTCCTTTTGTAGATGCCTGGCTTCAGATAACACGGGGTAGGGCTTACTCTCCGTTCATTCTCCGGGCGAGCTGGACAGGCCATCCCTGGAGCTACTGTCAGCCCAAGGACACATTACCCACCATGGGCACTGGAACACCAGAACTCTGGAAACAGATTCCTTCACAAATACTGATCTCCTTGTGAGGTGCCCTGGCGGACACATGGTGACCGAGAAAGACATGGGTCCCGACTGCATGGGGCTGGCAGGCCAGAGGTCAAGGAGTTGAGCAGATGGGAATGTGTGTCTAGCTAAGCAGATGATGATGAGGGAGGGAGGTGAAGGTCAGAGTCACAGGACAGCAGAGGGCTCTTACCCCTGAAACTGGAAGCAAATTACATGATGTGCCCTTTTTGGGGTGCGGGTGCATGGCTCCACATTCTCAAGGGAGTTAGCACCCATTATTCTCAGTTTGACCCTCCGTCCCACTGCCACCAGGTCTCCATCCCTCTCTGCACTGCTCAGTGCTCTGTGAGCCTCAACTGATGATGTTATACTAGTTGTTCGGGGACCCCTCCATCCCAGCGGGGGACCCTGAGCCTCAAAGTACTGACGTGACTTGTCCCAGGTGGCGCCCAGGCTGAGCCTTGGTGCAGCACTCCTGGGGGCCCCCCTGAACCCGTGGCGGGTGGCTGGTCCCCTCACCTGGGCAGTAGCAGCGCAGAACCCCGGGCTGAATCAAGGACGCAGGCACTGAGATCTGGTCGAACAGACAGCTGTAATTATTGCTGGCTTCTTGCCACGGGCCTGTGATGAGAACCTTCACTCCTCCCTGGAGGGGACAGAGAGGAACGTCAGCCACAGCGGGAGGGGGGGACGGGAACTCGGGCCTTGCAGGCTGCCCCCGCCCCACGTGCTGGGTGAACGTGCACACTCCTGGACTCCAGAAAGCCCCGGGTTTCCAGAACCGCTCTCCCAGGATGGCGGCAGGAAGACCAAGCCTCTGTGGGCGGCAGGGGGACACCACACGTCCCTTGCCTTCCTCAGCTAGCATCCTGCACCGCAACCAGCGGTTTTGGTCCCTGACCCTCTCTATGCAACTTTCAGTTCTACGCAGAAGGCAGCACGGGGTTGTTCAAACCTTTTCAGTTTGCTACGGGCCAGGCAGGAGCCCTGGAGGGAAGGGGTGGGGAGGGAGGGAGCTTCTTCTGTCATTTACTTGCGCGCAGGTTTTGGGGACTCCGAGTTTTGAAAATAGGCCTGAGCATGTTAGTGTCACCCCAGGAACAGGGAGTTCTGGTGGGGATAGGGAGAGCTGCAGGACCCCCACTGGGGAGAGCAGCAATCGTGGGAAAGGGGGGCGCAGACGAGAACGGCTGCAGAAACAAAAATGGGGGGGAGGGCTCAGAGTTGGAGGGGGTTGAGCGGGACAGGGGTTTAGAGCTGGGGCCTGGGGATGCTGGCCCCTCTGGCTCTCCTTGGATGGCCCACGCCAGGCCCCAGCCACCTTTCCCAGCAGGGGGCCCGAGACTCTCAGGACAGGGTGGAGAGCGCCACCTAGTGTCCAGGCTGCAGAAAACTGAGCCGCGTACCTGCTGGAGACTGGGGGTGCGGAACAAGGGGTGAGGGGTTCAGGCCCCCTTTTCCCCACCTCTCCAGAACAGAGAAGCCAGACCCCAGCTGTCCCACTCCTGGCCCCCTCCAGAGACTCTCTCCTGCCCAGTCACCAGTTCTTGCGTGGACCCTCCTTGGCACTGGCCCACCCCTACCATGGAGGGACCCCCAGCCTCAACACAAGGCTAACCCCCGGGCTGCCCACAATGCTCCTGGAACCCAGACCTGGACCAGAGCTGGCCTTGGGCATCAAGAGCAGGAGGGGGTGTTTCCAGGGATGAGGGGAGGGGGGCTTTCCCACAGCCCAGCGCAGGAGGGACCTTTCCTGACTGACAGGCGTTCCACCTGGGCTCTTGGATGGGATGGGATGGTTTTGGAGAAGCCACCTCACTGCTAGGGGGACAGCAGAGATAGCTCAGGCCCAGAGGCCGAAAGCGAGAGGCCTGCTTCTGTCCCTCGGTAGCTGTGTGTCCTCAGCCAAGTGGCCCAACCTCTCTGATGGCCCTTCCGGCCTTAACATTCCTTGGGGCTGATACATGGTTCCTTCGGGAGATCTGAACTGTGGCAGGACTGGGGCCCACGGGCTGGGGGCTGGGCGCCAGCTCAGAGGCGTGCGCCGGGGGCACAGGTGGAACCACAGGCCAGCTCAGGGCACGACCTTCCCTGGATCCTGGGAAGCGGAAGAGCAGCAGCTTCAAAAAGCCACAGAAGGTTACCGTGTGAGAAGGAAGGAAACAAAGAACAACCCAGACGGGGAGATGCTGGTGTGAAGCTGGGGCGGCCTGAGGAACAAAGAACTGGAGAACAGCAGGGCCCTCTCCATGGAAACCGCTGCAGGATGCGCTCAGCACCCGGAGGTTCGGGGGACCGTTCCCCTGGCAACGAGGGCCTGGCTGCTGTCAGTCCAGCGGTGACGGTGACGCAGGCCCCTGATGCTCTAACTGCAGCTTCCCCCGCCTGCTGCCGCCAACTGTCCGTGGAGGCAGATGACGCAGAGGTTTTGGGGGAGGGGAGGGGGCGGCAGACGCCATCTGAGGTCTGTGCCCTGGGAGCCCTGAGGTAAAGAACCCAGATTTCTGAGGCGCCCAGGGCAGATCCCGGGGCACGGGCATGCGTGTGTGCACATATTGGGGGCCTGCTGCAGCTGCGGTGAAGAGGGGGAGAGAGCATCAGGGAGGTGGGAGGGAGGACACTCCCCGAAGAGACAGCAAGGTGACCCGGCCTTCGCTTTCCCGCGGAGGGGATTTTAGGGCCCGGATCGCTTAGCTCGAGAAGCGTCCCCGGGCCTGGGTGACTTGCTACGGGTGCTGCTGTGTATCGTGCTCGGCAGAGCGTGGCTAGAACTGAGCTCTTGGCACCATTGGCAAGGAGGGCAAGAGGCAAACGTGCCAGCCAGGGGGCTGTGAGGGGGCGGGAAGTGTCTCTGGATGGGGAACCCAGGAGGGGATGGCCCTTGCTGCTGGACAGGGCCCAGTGGCCAGGGGCCAGGGAGGAGGAAGTGGCTGGTCAGAGCCCATGGGGCCTCTGCAGAGGCCTCACCGTGTGGCCATCGGGCTCCAAAGGGACCAGCTGGGTGGCATCTGTGCATTTCCCAAATCAAATTGAATTTGAGTTGCTTTTGTTTCCTGGAAGCATCAAGGGCTTCTGGAAAACCAGGGCTGGACGCTCCCTCTCGGAGGAGCCCAGACCCACATTCTTTCCCGCTCCCGTGCTGCCCTCGCGTGGCAGGCTGCTGAACTGACTTTCCCTGAGGTACAGTTTGGGGACCTGCCGGTACTGGGGTACAGAACAGGGGACCAGGTCGGCTAATAGCCCCTCGCCAGTGCCCCCAAGCCCATGAAGGCTAGATGGTGGGCCTGGACCCCTGCCGGGGGCCCAGTGTGCACAGCCCAAGGCTGGGGAAAGACGGCTCCTCTCCTGGGCCTCCAGTTCCCACAGGTCTCAGGCTCTGGGGCGCCTCCAAGGGTCCTGAGAACCAAACCTCCCAGGCCTAGGCCATGCCTCTCAGCCATTTGCAGGAAACTGAGGCCCAGGGAGCCATGTCTCCCAGCTGACCTCTCGCTAGGCCCCCTCCCTGTTCCTTTGAGTTGCTTTCTTAGCCCTGGGTGGGGGGCAGGCGGCTGGGCTGAGCTGACCTGTCACTTGGGGTGGAGGGTGACACACGGTGGGTGCTACACCATGGGTAGGCCTGGTCAGAATCTTCCAGAGTCTTGGGGAAGGAGCCATGGAGATGGATGGAAGGGGTGGCTGCTGCCCAAGTACTTTACTCAGTCCTTAACAACCAGCCAGTGAGATGAGACACAAGAAAGGCAGCTAGTGACCTTGCCCCGGGTCACCAGCTAGTAAGGGTGGGCGCACACTGTCTGGCCCCAGCCCCATGCTCCTCAGCACGCAGGGTGACGGCCTCTGGACACCCACTGAACACGCTGCACAGGGACAGAGTGCGGGGCAGGAGCTGCTCTGTCCAGACCCCCCACCGTCTTTCCAGGACCCCCTGGAACGGAGCCTGGGCTGCTGGCTGAGCTGATGTGCCACCTTCCTGAGAGCTGGGGACATTGGTGCAGGATTTTATTTGTGCTTTGCCATAAAATAAAGAGCAGAGGGAGTAATGAGCCTTCTGGTCAGAGCTGTAACTGTGAGGCCCACCATCCAGGTGACTTCCCCAAGGTTGTTAGCGGTCAACCCGTGAGAAGGAGGGACAGGAAACTGCTCAGTGGGCCTCAGTGGCCCAGCCATGGCAGCGGGGCAGGGAAAGGACGCCAGTGGGCCTCAAGCTGTGGCAACCACAGGACAATAAACAATATTCACTGATTCCTTATTACAGACAAATATTTTACCAAACATTCCTGGTACTACACCTTGCCCTGAGGAGGGGACTCTTGCCACTTTTTAAGCGAGGAAACTGAGTCACAGAGAGGTGAAGTCACGGCAGAGCCCGACTGATGCCCCGGAGTCGGGGAGCGTGTGCCCCAGGAAAGCTCAGGCCACTCTGTCCGCCTCTTGTGGCTTCTACCTCAGAGTAAAAGGCAAGGTTTTGTCTTTCCACTCCCCGCCATGGGGGCAAGACCTGCGTTTTCCGGGGCCCCGGGCTGAGGAGCAACTGAAGGTGGGGGCGAGGAGGTCACAGGTGGGACATCCCGGGTCATGGAGAGCGCCTTTGATTTTACAGAGGCCGGTTTCCTCGCAAAACTTTCATGGATGGCTCTCCGGACGCCGTGCCCTTCCTCGCACAGTGGATGGGAATTCGCTTATGTTCTGACGCACTGAGTAAAGCAAATCAAGAATAACGGATACGGACGGCCTGTGGTGGTGATTTCTGAATTTGTTTTGTTTAGTCTTGGCAGCCCTAGGACATTTTAAAAAAATAATAATAAAAATAGATAGAAAGCCGAGCAAACCCAGGTGGGATGTTAATACATGAGAAGCCAGGCTCTGGTGGGAGTGGGGAGGGCCACTGGCCCCCTGGAGACCCGGGACTTCCCAGCTTCTGTGAAGTCTGGGAGCCACGGCTGGAGAAAGGCGTCAGGGACAGAGGAAAGGGACAGTTCCGTCTGCAGGGTCAGAGCTTCCTCCAAAGGGCAGCCCCATGCACACCAGCCTCCCTGCGCCGGGGCTGAGGGCCGCAGCGGCTTACCTCTGGGTACGCCCACTCCGGGGAGTAGTCGGTCACCATGAACACCCGAGCGCTCTGCTGCAGCAGCCCCAGCGCGCCCTGCGCGGGGCTGGCGGACACCACCTCGGCCACGTGCATGTAGGCCATGGCGCCGGCCCCGCCCTCGGCCCCGCTCAGCTGCAGGCTCCCCTGCTGGGGGCTGCAGCAGGGGATGCACATCTCCGCCTGGGCGAAGGGCGCGCGGGCCCCGTCTTCCGACTGGGAGAGCGCTGCGCCGTCCCCCGCCACCAGCTGATGCCCATAGATGGTGCCGCTGCCCCCCTCCACGGAGATGAAGTCATTGATCAGGTCGGAGAACTGGTTGCTGAAGGAGATGTCAAAGTGGTCCAGGCTGAGCTCCATGTTGGAGGCATTGCCCAGGCCAGGCTGGGCCACAGGGTAGAGGCCCTGCACCACGTTGCCTGGGAGGACGGGGACCCCACCGGCGCCGCGGATCACCCCCGTGGTCTCGGGCTGCAGGTAGTGCTCGGAGCTACAGGCCTGCAGCTCTCCAGACTTGATCAGGCCCTCGCCCCCTTCGGCAACCTGCGAGGTCTCCATGGTGACCTCCCCTTCCGCAGCCATGGCCTGGAAGTTGGCCTGGAACTGCATGAGGTGGAGGGAGGAGGCGGACTCTATCCTCGTCTCCACGTGGCCGCTGCAGGAGCTGGTTTGCGACGAGGCCTCCGTTTTCACCGTGGGCATCACGAAGGTGCCCCCAGAGTCGCTCAGGCTGCTGTGGGCGTTCTGCTCGAGGGGGAGGGGCTTGCTGGCGTCCTGCAGGAAGAAGCTCGGGGACGGGGTCTGGTGGACGTGGGGGCTGTGGCCCGTCTGGCTGAAGCTGGACGTGTAGTCCTTGTTGGAGTCTATCGCGCTGAAGTCCATCTGCTCGAGCGTGGTGCTGGGACTCAGGCCGCCGCCCGACGGCAGGAGGCTGGAGCCGGCGGTCAGGGTGAGGGAGCTGGACGCCGCGGCCGCCGCCGAGGACGAGTACGCTTCTTTGGCCATCTGCTGCTCGAAGGAGGTGTCCTCGGTCTTAATCTCCTTGGTGAGGACGGTGGTGAAGCTGAAGGCCCTGTCCACTGGCGGCGAGTGCCGCACGTTGGTGCTGACCAACTCCGCCTTCAGGCCTCCGCCCCCGTACGTCTGGCCCTGCTTTGGGTTATTGAGGAAACAGTCGGGGTCAAAGTTCATGGTGGTCTCTGGAATCTTCCGGCCGCCATCCAGGGTGGTGGAGAGGACCAGCTCTTCGGACACGTTGGTGGGCAGCATCGACAGGCTCTCCGAGCTGCCCGTGGTGGGGAAGGCGAACTTGTGGCCGTCGGAACTCACGGCCAGGACGAGGCCCTGAGAGGCGTCGGGCGAGAGGAGGTGGTGGTTGGGGCCGGTGGTGGGGGACATGGTGTACACGGCCTCGTTGGTGACCTCAGACATAAACACCGTGGCGCTCTGGGACAAGCTGCCCATCACGGAGGCCACGGCCATGCTGGACACGCCGGTGACCACGGGGCTGTCCGCCATGTCCGGGTCGCTGTTGAGCCCGCTGCTGATGGACACGGGGGAGCTCTGTGTCGTGTCGGGCACCTCCACCTGGTTGGTGGAGGAGACCTCCGTGCTGTTCTGGTGCAGGAGCACGGGCTTGGCCACCTTGCCATTCCTCTTCTCGCGGCTCGAGCCCTTGCCGTGGCTGTGCTCGTGCTTGCCCTCGGACACGTCGTTGTGCTGCACCTCCGCATGACTCCCGTACCCCCCTGTCCGCGGCTCGACCTTCGGCGAGATGATACGGTGTTTGGCACTGTTGCACTTGTGGTGCCCACTGCTGCCCGCGCCTGTGGAGATCAGAGGCACACCACGCACACGTGCGTGCGCACACGCACACACACATACACACACGCACATGCGAAGAGAGCATCAGAGCCGTGGCCGTGATGGACCCTGTCTCTGAGCAGCTGGGGCCTGGCTGGGCCTAGCCTGGGAGCCCGGGCAGCCCACTGACTCCTGGGGCAGGCACATACCCCACGCTTGGGATCTCGGGCTCACCGACCCCAATCCCTGGGCCTCTCACATGCTCCACAGAACCATCCTCCAGACCGGGGTGGGGGGGGCTCTTTCCTTGGGGTGCCTTTACTACTACTAACAATACTAATAGTAGTGCCTCAGGAGATGGGTCATTGGGAAGGAGAAGGTGGAAAGTCTGCTGTCCTCCAGGAAAATCCTTTCCACCTTCAGAGACAGACACCATTTCCTGAAATAGCTCTTGCTGGCCAGGGAGGGTAAGGGGAGCTCAGCCCAGAGTGGTGGCCATGTATCTCTCCCCTCCCCCAACTTTCCATGCCTGTTCAGGCTGCATAGAGTGTTTTGGGGGGCAGGGGTTGGAGAGCAATGTTTTCTCTCTGGGTTAGCTCTCAGGCACCAGGACCAGATTGGGTTCTAGGCTTTGCTCCAGAGGCAGAAAGGTATCTGCCCCTCTCCTCCATTTGGCCAGCCCAGGCCTGTCCTCAACTCTTTGTGGGTCAAAATCCCTACAAGACCCAAGCAAAGACAGAGCCCTAAATCCCCAGCCCAGTGGCAGAGAGGGAGAAAGCCCTAGGCCACGGGCTTCTGAACTCTGTCTAGTCTCCGCAGGGCTTTCTGCACATGAGGCCAGGTGGGCTCTTCTCTTTTCTCTCCCCTCTGCCATTGTTTTCATTCCATATGAGGAGGGTCACTTAACTTCTGATAAAAGGGTGAATCCCCCCCTCCCCGAGCCTATTATAGCCTCACCACCATAATTCCTAAATGCATGAAGACTTTGCGGAGAAGTGACATGACCGTCTAATGGAAATGTGTAATTAAGGCAGACAAGGGGGTGGAGAACGCGTATTTCTAAAAGCAAATACCGTTATCAGAAAAACAGACACGTGAGGACAGGGAGGGTGGGACACTCTATTCTTGGAGGAGACCGAGGGTAAAGAAAGATTAGCCTGAGTGGGCTCACTGACTCCAGGCCACCTCCCTGAAATGCTCATGTCAGCCCTGTGCCCGGGCACCCGGGCTTCCTGTGGACGATACACAAGATGGGACCTGGAGAGTCCCTGCCGTATGTAGACGAGGCCTGGAGCCCCAGCCCTAGGCACTCCCCATCTCTGCTGCCCCCATCCCTAGCGGGAGCTGTCTCTCTAGAAACGGCTTCTCCTGCCCCAAGTGGGCTTCCCCACCAGCACCACGGGCCAGGATGAGGGTGAGTCTGTCCCAGGTGCTGTCCCGCCCTGTCCCCTGGCTCCTGGCCAACCCCACTGGGCTCACTCGACAGCAAGGCTACCTGTGGAGGAGAGCCACACCGGCTGTCTGGCAGAGCCCCCTCCCCGCCCGCAGGGGGCTCTACCCACCCACGCTGCCCGTTTGCCCCCTCCCCGCCCGCAGGGGGCGCTGCTCACCCAAGCTGCCCGTGCAGAGGCAGTTGTGGGTCCGAGGCTGTGGCTTGGTCTGGTGGCTGTCGAGGATCTGCTGCACCAGCTGCTCCACAGAGAAGCCTGAGCTGCTGTTTCCATTGCTGCAGGTCCACTTGATGCCGTGGACTATGGGGAGAGAGAGGCAGAGGGGCGGTCAGAGGTCACCTGGTGCAGGGGCAGGGCCCGGGGGTGGGGGGCCTGGGACCTGGGTCCTCTCAGAATACGGCTCCCCCTCTGCTGGGAGGCTGGCTGGGGGGGGCCGATGCACATGGGGGGGGAGGGAGGTCAGAGGACAGAGCGGGGCAGGCTGCCCCCTCGGGCCTGCACTCCCGGGAGCTCCGTGCTCTTCCACTGCCGCTTCCTCCCTTCCCTGCAGTGCAGCCTGGGGAGAGGACGGCCTAGAGATTTGCTTCTGTTTTCCTGGAGTCCAAGTGCACGAGAGCGGCTCTTCCAGGGGCCCTGGAGTGGAGGAGAGGGGAGCCGGGACAGGAAGGAGAGGCGGCAGGCCTCTGAGGCCGCCCACCCTGCCCAGACTGTAGGTAGTGGAGATTTGGAGAGGAGACGGAGGCTGTGTGCCCGGGGTGGAGGCCCAGCCCTGGAGGGGAGCTTCTGTTTCTCGTTCTCACCTGACTTCTCTGCCTAGGGGGGCTGCAGGCTAGGCCGTGGGGTGGGGAGGGGGGGAATGAGTGGCCCACATGACCAGAACAGTCGATGCCCACTGATGACCGGCCCCCTGCATGGCCGACCCCGGGACCTCCGCTGTCCTTGCTGATGGGGCGGATCCACAGATCGGCTGAGGGTGGGCTCCCCAGTTGCCTGCAGGACCGCGGCTGAAAGTCTAGAATAAACTGACTTGCCCACGGGGCCTGGGGGCTGATGGGTGTCTCACCCACTCGTTCATGGTCCTCCGCTGGAGCTGCCCTGCGGGCTCGCCAGGAACACGGCCCAGCCCAGCTCTCTCTGGGGGCACTAGGGGGCCAGTTCCAGGGACAGGGAGGGCCTAGCCCTGGGGCTGGGGGCCAGTGCCCAGGGCTCTAGGAGGGACCCAGCTTGCTGTGAAACAGGGACGGTGGGACCAGGTGGTCTGGGAAGAGAAGCAGGGCGGGGGCACGCTGGGGAGAGGCCAGTGGCTTTGCCAACGCAAGGACAATTTCCTTTGTCCTCTGGAGGAGCTTCTCTCACATGGCCTCCAGGGAAAGACCGTCACCGTGCCTCATGCCTGCCCTCCCTCTGTGAGGCTCCGGGGGGCAGCTGCCCAGGGAGACCGTCCACACGCCGGGAGGAGCTGGGTCAGATTCACATCCGGACGGGAGGCCAGGTTTCGGTGTGAATTTGGGCAAGTCACTAAACTCGCCTGTGAAACGGGAACAGAACAGCCTCTGCCTCACAGGGCAGCCAGCAGGAGAGGCCGACCTCCTGCCTTGACCTTCCTGTGTTCGCCCCAAAGAACAGCTGCTGTCCTGACGGTCCCTGGGGGGACGGCGTGAGCAGGCGTAATGCCGGCCTCACCCAGGGCCTGCCCGACGCTGGCGGGGCTGGGCATGGGGAAGGAAGCTGCTTGCTGGGACAGCCCCCCGTGGTTCTGCCTTGGAACCCCGCGGAGAGCGCTCCTCCGCCATCACTCCTGGTCACCTCCTTTATGTAGGACTTCAGTGCTTTTTCAGAGAAACCCCCTCTTGCGTGGGTGTGATGCGCTGGGAGTCCTGGCGGGTGCTGCTTCCTTCCTTCTTCCTTCGGGCACATTGGCCCCAGGTGTTGGCCCCTTCCTGATGAGGCTGGTGGCCCTGGTCCCAGAGTGTCCTGGCATCTGGGGCATCATCACAAGGGGATGGGGCGTGGCTGCTGAGCGGCTCCTGTCCCCGAGCTGGCTGAGCTACCTGGCTGGGAAGTCGTGTCTGCCTCTTCAGATCGCTGTACGAGGGGCCTGGGCAGAAGGTGGCGGGGCAGTTGGCAGACCACCTTCTCCCACCTTGGGATCCCTCAGGGAGCGCTCTGGCGGCCCGAGAGGACATCAGCATTCCTGCTGGCTCAGCCCCACCTTGTCCTCGGCCACTGAAAGGCAAGGCCCAGGCCAGGCTCTGCCAATCTCACTACCACTGCGGAGCCCTTTTCTCAAGTGAACCTCCACCTGCAAACCCCATATGGAAGATGAATAAGAGCAGAAGGGGCCTGGTCAAGGCAGGAGTGAAGGCCAGGGTCGGCTCGGCTGACCTCTCCTGGACTCCTTGTTTTGTAGAGGAGGAAGCAGAGCCTGGGGGGAGGGGGCAGGGCTTGCAGACCCCTCCTCTTGCGCCGCGCCGCTGCACCTGTCGATGGTGTGTCCCAGCCCCTGCTCTGGGGTGGTGCCAGGCTTTTTTTTTTTTTTTTTAAAGCTTCCCAGGAGTTCCTCTTGGGCAGGCCAGATGGTGAACACGCAGTTCTGTCCTAAGCCTGAGTTCTGCAGGTCACTGTCAGTTTGGGAGCCCACCACTGCCGCTCCTTCCTACCGGGGGCTCTGAGCAGATGCCGCTTACAAAGACAGACCAAGGCGCTCTCAGGAAACCCCTCCTGGCTTTGAGCTTGTCTCTGGAGAGATGAGCAGTGGGCCTCCCCAGGGGCAGCCCACCTCCGGCTTCTGGCCCCAGGGCCACCCCTTGCCCGGAGGTCTGGGTCTTGGGGGTGGGTGGGCTGTTGAATCCCTCTGGAGTCCTTTGGCCTTCGGGACCAGAGCCCCTCCCTCTCTGCTGCCGCCCTCTCCGGTCTTCCTCCCCGGCCCTGCTGAGAGGAGCCGGGGCTCACTCACTGCATTCCTTCTGCCTCTTGCTTTCCTCTTTTCTGTTGTGAAGGTTCTAAAATGAAAACCCAGTGAAGGGTGACAGCTTGCAAGCAGAGAATTTCTGGATGCTTAATGCAAATTACCTACTGCCTTGGCACATTCGATATGCAGATCATGTCCCTCCCCTCCGGTAGGGGCGGGGAGAGAAGCCCCCTCCTCCTCGGAGCTGGGGAGTTGTCGGTTCTGAATATCAAATACTATCAAGACGGCTTTTAACATGTCATGCTCTGCTTCCTGACACGTAATGAATCAGCGGGGAAGGAGATTTCTATGGGAAAAGAGTGTTTTATGCAGGGAAGGTTAGTAAACACGTGCACTGGCCGGCTGTCCCCTGTCCGCCTCTCACCCCAACCTTCGCAAAATCAGCGAAAGGGAAACTGCATTAAAAATACACTTGGTTAAATGTAAGGTCATGACCTGGGGGGGAGGGTTGTGGGGTGGGGGTGAGTGTGAGGGAAGCACAGAAAGAGAAAAGGGAATTCCTGGAAAAATAGTCTGCTGGTGGCTCTGGGTCATGTTTGTCCCCTCTCTTTGCTAGGTCTTGGTGGGAGGCACTGGGCTCCTAATTCCCAGGCCATAGTCGGCCTCCTCAAATGGGAGGAGCCAGCTGTGGCAAATCCCAGGAAGGCGGACCTCCTGGGGTCCCCCTTGTGCCACCCATGCCTGGCCCTGGGCGCTGGTCCCAGGAAGGCTGGGCAGGGTCAGGTATCACAGGGGGAGAAGGCAGGTGTGGGTGGGCCAAGCCCGTTTCCCCACAGGCCAGTGCAGTCCGGGAGTTCCCAGGAGAACCCCACGTTCCACTGGAAACGGGTATGCAGGTGCTCCCGTGGATCCCCCAGCACTCCCGCTGCTGTCCTGCCCCCTCCCCACGACTCTGGCTGGGGCGCCCAGAGCATTCCCTGCAGGAGGACTGACCAGCAAGTCGGGGTTGGGGTGCCTGTCGCAGGAACGCCCATCCCACTCCTGCACTGACCTGGCCCGTATGCGACACTTACCCTAATTACCACCCACAATGAGGCAGCTATAATCCACTAATATGAATAATCAAAACAGAATCAATGACAACAGCATGTGGGCCATGCTTTGGAGAGTATCTTCTGATGAACAATTTACCCAAGAGGTGGCCAACCACTGGGAGGAGAGTCACTGGACTCTGGGAGAGGGGGCTGGGGACGGGGGGGGGGGGTGTGGTTGCTGCCACCTGGGGCTGGGTTCTGGTTGCTCCTGCCCAGCCATGTGGTGGTTGGGGGGGAGCTTTGGCGAGGCAGGTTGGCCTGAGCCCAGGTGAACTTCCCTGTCACCCCCTGAATGGACAGAACTGTGTCCCCCCAATTCTTAGGTTGAAGCCCTACCCCCAGGAGACTGTGTCTGGAGACAGGGCTTTTCAGGAGGCGCCAGGTTAAAGGATGTCATAGGTTGGGGCCCTGATCCAACAGGACTCGTGTGCTTGTGAGAAGAGGAAGAGGAAGGGGCACGGGGAGTGTGTGTGCACACGGAGATTTGTTCCATGGTTGAAATTCCCCGGTCTGGGCTCTCCTGGCACGGTGGCCCAGACAGACTCTGCTTCCCCCCTCCACAGGCTTATTGGCTGGCGCCCTAGGGGCCCCCAGGACAGAGCCACCCGTCCCACACTTGGTGTGCGTGCATTCTAGAGGCCCTGAAATCAGGAATGTTCCAGAACCTGGCACTGTGGTGGATTCTTTATGTGTCGACTACATCACAAATGTTATCTATCCCCTCTGGAGCCTTGATGGTGGACAGGGCATTGGGCAGTGGTTCTCAGACTGGGGTCCCAGAAGCAATATAACGCCTGGGATCCTGCTAGAAACACACATCCCCACGCCTTACCCAGACCCACCGAGTAAGAAATTCTGTCCGTAGGCCTCAGATCTGGGTCCTAAAAAGCCCTCCAGGAGATTTGATGCTGGCTCAAGTGTGAGACGCCCCCTGTCCAGACATTATGTCCCTAAACCCTCCACAATCCTTTGAGGAAGCATTATTGTCTCATTTCATTCATGTGAGGACTAAGGCAGGAAAGTTAGTGACTTGCCCACAGTCACACAGCAGGTGAGTGGGGGTGGGAGGGGTTGCAGGGTCCCGCTGTCCGCCAGGGCCTCCCCAGCCCACACCCCTCCAGGGATGGAGGAAGGGCTGGAAGGCTCATTCATGGGCGCAGGAAGGCGAGATCTCCCATCAGGAGAGCGAGAGTTCCCTGCTCTCACAGCAGGACTCACTTCACTGCCGAGGGACAGGCTGTCTGATTTCCCGGGTGGTGACCGTGCAGGGGACCCCGGAACCAGGGGCTAGGCTGGGGGCTGTCCCCCAGCCCCCAACCCATCCTGACCATGGAGGGTGCCAGCGGCCTCAGAAGGGCCAAGCAAGCAGCCAGGCAGGGCCACCGACCTAGGGCGGGAAGTGGGAGGCAGGACTCGCTATGGAAGACCAGACGCCAGCAAGACAGGGAGGAAGCCTTGTGTGAGGAGCTCATCCCGGTTCCACACCTGGGCTGCCAGGGTCCCTGGGTGCTGCTTGGCCTCAGTCCTCTCGGCACACTGGGGTGCGCTTAGGAGAAATTTCTACAAAAGACGGGAGCTCAAAGAAAGCCTCCTCCCAGAGAAGGTTGGATTTGCGGGGGGCAGGGTTTCGGTCTGAGACAAGGCTCCCTTGCCTGGCTTTCCAGTCACTGGGGGTGGGGTGGGGAGGAGACCCACTGAGTCAGAGACCGGGTGCCTGCAGAAGCCACAAATGTCCGTTCTTGCCGTGGCTGCCCTAAGCAGCGGCGGAACTTGGGGCAGGGTAGGGTGAATTTCTCACCTCAATGTCCCAGCTAGCTGTATGGGAAGAGCCGGGGCGGGGGCCGGGCTGGGGGGACGCGCTGCCTGAGGTCAGGGGTGCGCCTCTGCCACTCTTTTCCTCATGCACATGTGATCTCAGGAGGGTCTTCAATTTCTCTTGGCCTCACTTTGCTCACGTGTAAAATGGGTGCCTCACCCGACTGCATGTTCCCCAAGGGACGTTAGAGATGGAGAGTGGGGCCCACCCCCAGGATTCTGATTTGATGGTGTCCACAGGAGCTCTGAGGCATACCAGGGCGCAGGACGCGGAGACAGACCCCCTTTCTGTTCTGAAACATTGTGCCTGGAACCGTTTGGAGAGGAGCTGGATAGAGTCAGAAAGGAGAGCTTGGAAAGCTCCCCACCTGGCCCCACTGCGGCTCTGGAAGGCTGGTGAGAGCCTGGCCCTCTTTGCTCTGCAGGGCAGAAACTTCTAGAGGTGTGACAGGGCATGCTGCCGGGAGCTTGGGTCACTGCAGTAGCCACAGTCCGTGCCTGCTGGAACTGGCATTTGGCTTTCTCTGCATGGAAGAGATTTCTCGGCGCTGTGGCAAGCAGGTGACACAGGGGATGCTGGTGACAAAGATGATCACCCCGCCCCCCACACTGAACACAAGGCCTGTGGGGGGGCGGGGCGGTCCCTTCCTCCTTCCTCATCAGCCTGGATTCATCCAGGACTCCTGCCCAGGTCCTCAACCCTCAGTCACAACCTATAAATAGGGTGGCCATGTGACCTGGCAGACGGGTCCCCTTGGGAGACTGACGGGGGCTCTGGGATCATCGGGCTGCACGATGGTATGAACTGGGGAGCTCCCAGGCAACCCTGGACCTGTGGGTTCCCTTCCTAGGAGCCACGTGATGGGGGCAGCTGGAGGGGGCCTGCCAACCGCCTCTTGCCTGAATGAGCCGCTTTGGATCCTGCGTGTTGTTGACACTAAGGCTGTCTCCATGGCAACAAGGTCAATGGGACCCAACCGCCACTGGTCTCATCTTGACTGTGTTCTTGTTGACTGGAATAAAGACCCTGCTTCTGCTTGCTGGGTTCAACTGGATAAAATTCTCATTAGATTTGACTCCTTGTATCTAGACACCCACATGCCATTCTGTTTCCCCCACTGTGCCCTCAGCTCTGTTCTCCTATGGGCCCCAAGGACAACATTTCCAGAAATCTCATCTGGAGGAGTGTGGTGGGGACAGAAGGGTGTGTGTGCCTAGGGTCACAAGTATGGGGTCCCCAAGGAGCTTGTAGTTCCTGGTTCTGGAAGTCTGGGGTCGTGGGACATCATCATGGCGGGGAGCACCTCTTTCCAACGGTAGACACTGTTGTGTGTGGAGAAAGGTTGAGGGCCTTAGAATGGAACATGTCTTGCAGGTGGAAGGGGCCTGAGGCCTGGGGGGTGAGGGGCAGGGAGAGGACCGTCCGGGCTGTCCAGGCCATATAGGGATGGCTCCCTGCGCCGGGCGCCTGGCCTCCCACTAGGGTCCCAGTGACACACAAGGCTGCCTCCGCTGGGGGTTTTCCTGCTAAGTGGGCCCAGGAAGTGACATTGTGGGGTCAGTCGGATGGAGGCTCTCAGAATCTCCTCCCGATTTGCTAAGTGGCATGGTTGCTGAGGCAGGGAATTCTTTGTGCCCTCCTCGGACGAGCGTGAATGTGCCTGGAGCTCTGGCTGTCTAATGTCGGAAGCTCAGCTGGCCGGCAGAGAAGCTCCAGCCGTTATCCCACATCCAGGGAGCCATGTGGGCTCTGGAATCTTCTCGCCTGTTCAAGCTTCATGGCAGACCATTTCCCGAGGCCCTGCTTAGCGGCAGAGACGGCAGGAGGGACGCCCTGACTGAGCAGCCCTGCCAAGCCCCTGGCAGGGGGGCAGGGGACCACATGGGACTCTGAACTGTTGCCATCTCACTTCTTTTGAGCCTCTGGGCTTGTAAGGATGCTGGAATCAGATGCCTCCTCCTGGGGTCTGGAGGGGGTACCTCCACGCTGGGAGGCAGGCGGCACTGAGGTGGCTGCCTCTTGGCTCCTAACGGTGTGTACCAGAACCTTCAATATTCAAAGAGAAGCTGAAAATCTGCAGATTTTAATATTGGCAACGAATCCAAAGTCTTGCGCTGAGCAAGTCCCCGTCAGCTCTGGGTGGCAGTCGGGCACGGGGTATGGGTGGGGCCCCCGTGGCCTCCACCACCGCCTGGGGATGCACTCCACCCGAGCTCATCGGATTAGGGGGATGGGTAAGACAGAGAGGGGCACTCTGTAACAGCCGGGGGTGGGAGGTGCCCAAGCCTCCAGGGAGAGACAGGAAACCTAAAGAAGTATTTCTCTTTCAGTTTTCCTACTTGGGAGCCAGATCCGCCAAACCCAATTTAGCCTGAGGGAGCCCATTTGCAAAGCAAGTCTGGTCCTGCGAGCAGAAAAGGAAACCAACTGGTCTCTGATGCCCACGGCCTGCTGTCCTCTGGTCAGGGTGGGAGGAGCCAGGAAGGCGCACTGGCAGAAACTGGGGACATAAGGGGACCCACGCTGCCTGCTCCCCGTGCTGGCAGCCCCCCCACCCAACCACAGGGACAAGTGAAACGGGCAGGAAAATCTTCTCCGGGCCCTTCTGTACTGTCTTCACCTCCCCACCGTGATGCCACATCCTGTGGACCCAGGCAGGGAGCAGGGCAGAACCTTCCGGCTCTCACGCATTCCAGCCACTGGTGAGTGCCTCTGTTCTTAGGGGCAGCACTGCTGTCCTGGACCGGGGGCCTGCCGTGGGGACACAGATGTGCTCCTGCTCATGGCGCACCGCGTTGCTCACGAGTTCAAGTCAATAATGTCTGTAAGACCCTATTATGTGCCTGCCTCTAATGTAAGACTTTTAACCCAAGGAAACTTCTAGGGTAGCATATCTTGGCCCAGAGTCTATGGGAAGACTTCACGGGGCCAATTACATCCTCGATTCTTGGTGCTTCCCTCCCACGTGGATGGGAGAAACCATCTGATGCTCAAGGAGGCCTGTGGCCCCAGAAGGGTGGAGACCCTGATCTCCACAACACGGGTGGTGGTGGGCCTCTTGCCGGGGCCTGATTTGGGCTGGGATCTCTCAGAAAGCATGAGAATCTTACCCAGACCTGTGGAATCAGACAGCCTCAGGGGCTGGTGGCTGACGGGCTGGGAGTCTGCCTTTGATCAATCTGCCCAGGCTGTTTCAGTGACCGCTGCTCCTGGCACTGAGCCAGCGTCTCTGCCCAGCCTTCTTGGGCCTCGGAGCATTGGGTGGGGAGCCCCAGCCGCCCCTTAGTCCCAGCGGCGGCCAGCCTGGCCACGTCCAAGCTCATTCCTGACTCACCTGGTCCCTTGCTCCTATCCTGGGTGTCACTTCAGAGAAGGGGATGCTGGAAAGTGCTTCCAAGTGAACCTTCCTCTCCAGAAAGAAACCCTCCAACCCCTTCCTACAACAGATGTCCCTTCCCCAGGCTGTTCCCCTCCCCCCACCCCCATCTTAGGGCTCCTGCCGGCAGCTACGTGGGGGCAACGCCTTTGTCACTGACTTTGCTAACTGCCTCTTACTGCCCACAGACTCTGACCAAGACTTAGAAGACGCCTTCCTTGTCAGAGTGGCACTGCCAGCCCCTTAGTCTAGCAGCAGCCGGCTGCTGTCTGATCAGGAGAGACGGAGTCAGAGAGGAAAGGCAGTAGATGTGTCTTTCCCCGGAGCCGCCTTCTGCTTGTTCCAGCCCCAGCCCGAGCCCAGTGCTCCAGAATCACAGAGCAGGCCCCTGATCCTCCCGCCACATCCCAGACCCCAGGTCCACAGGCAGGGGTGGCCCAGCGCCCCACGTCCCCAGGCTGCTTGTGGACCCAGGCCTGGGAGACAGTCTGGCTCCTGCAGAGGGCTCGCACCTCGGAGCGCTCTGCGGCTTCTGGCCGCCAGGTGGCGCTAATCGACCAGGAACGGGATTCCGTGCGGGGCCAGAAAGGAAAGCCTTTGTTGATTTTACTTCTTGATATTCTATAATCACCAGGATTACAATCTAAGCAAAAAAGCAAAACAAATAAACACCGCCCCCTTACTGGATCTTTGGTCTTTGTCTGGAAAATTATGAGACAACAACAGACGCACTGACTATATCAAGCCAGCCTTGGGTGCTGTGCGGTCTGGGCAGCTCAGACAGGTGGAGAACGGGCTGGGGGCTCTGGACACAGAGGGTTCCCTTGGCTTCAAGTGTGGGTGGCTGAGGAGCTCCTGGGAGACATGTGTGCCTGCTGCTGAGCCCGCTCCCCTCCAGCCTCTCTGCCACATCAGCTACTTCCAGCAGCGTAGGGTTCCCTGTCTCCAGGAACCCTGGACTTAACTACATGTGTGGTTGCAGGCCCGGGGACCAGGCAGGCTCCCCAGCCAGCCCTCCTGTTTTCCCACCCACAGGTCTCAGGACCTGGAAAGGCAGTCCGAGTAGAGCCAAGCCCAGAGGGGTTTGATCTCTGGGGTGATCTCTTGGGCCAAGGAGGGGCACCTCTAGGGCATCTCTGGGGTGATGCATGGTGATCTCTGGGGCTGCGGAGGTTTGCAGGAAGGCCTGAGCTCACTTGGCAATGCAGAGCCTCCTGGCCAGCCAGCGTGCTCCAAGAGGATCCCCTGGGAGGTACAACTGGGGCACGATCCCTTTCCGGGAAGGGCTGTGAACACAGCTTAAAATTCATGCCCTTGGGCACCTGGGTGGGTCAGTGGGTTAAGCCGCTGCCTTCGGCTCAGGTCATGATCTCAGGGTCCTGGGATCGAGTCCCGCATTGGGCTCTCTGCTCAGCAGGGAGCCTGCTTCCCTCTCTCTCTGCCTGCTTCTCTGTCTACTTGTGATCTCTCTCTGTCAAATAAATAAATAAAATCTTTAAAAAAAAAAATTCATGCCCTCATCTCTCACTGTGGATGGCATCCTCTTGTCTCCTGCTAGCTGGGAAGTGGCTGGCATGCCTGGCCCCTCCCAGGCTGCCAAGGAATGGGGCCAGGCAGAAAGCCACGGATGCTCAGAGGAGGGGATCCCTCCAAGGGCCCCATCTGACTTCCTGCAGGCCCCAGTAGAGCCAAGAGTGGAAGGTCCAGAGCCCAGTGGTTCAGAGCCACTGTGGTTCTGGGCAGCCAAGAATCACTGAGCACATTTCCCAGCAGCGGCACTGCAGCACAGAGCTTCCTGGCATTCTTCTCCACTCAAAGTTGACCCGGGATGATAGGATCCCACCTGCCCAGTCCCTTGCTCCCACTGTGGTGGTTTGATGGTCCAAAGCTGGGGCTCTCAGACCAGCTGCACTGGAACAGACCCCAGAATTTCCAGGATGAGACATACTGAGCTGTAGATCACATTCAGTTGAATTCTCTAAACTCCAACCCTCAGATGGGGCCTGAGACAATCATTCTCAGGCCTTGACCTAAGGCAAGTGATTCTCAGTTGAGACCCCACAGGGACACCCCAGGCTGAACTCGGTTCCATTCGGCTCTGGATGACTCACACGCAGAACCTTATTCCCTCAAGTGTGTTAAGATGGCAGTGCTTAGCATGAGACTACACTTCCCAGACTCCTTTGCAAACAAGGGTAACCATATTACCAAATTCTGGCCCATAACATAGGAGTGGAAGTGTTGTGTACAACCTCCGGGTCCTGTTCTTGAAAGGAAGCAGCTTGCCTTCCACTTGTCTTCCCTGCTTCCCACTGGCTGGAATGCAGTTACAATGGTAGGAGCTGTACCACAGACAAGACAGTGGCACCCCAGGGATGGCAGAGTCGCCAACTACAAGGAGCCCAGGGGGCTGATCCCCAACGCTCTGCGGCTGCCATGTCAACCCAAACTGCTGTGTGAGCGTGAAACATTCTCTTTGATGAGAGTCACTGTTGTTTTGGTCTCTGCCGCACCTGCCTGGTATTCTAACTGCCACAGAAGGGTTTGCAAAAGGTAAGAAGCATCTTTGGAAACACACTGGGAATTCCTACTAGATATCTTAATTTTTCCCTGTCTTTCTTTCTTTCTTTATTTAATTTTGTAAGAAGCATCCCTCAGACGGCAGATTGAAGGGAAGCCCCCGTGAGACCCAACGGCACAATTGCGAGCATCAAGGTAGGTTCTCAAAGTCAGTATGGCTTAGAAGCCGGCATTTGTGAGACTCCCCGGGCTCAAGAACAAGGATCCGCGGCCCCCCCGCCACCATCTTGCAACAGGTGAGGCAAGGGCTGTGCACCCGAGTTTCCCTTCACCACCGATAAGCACAACATTGTGATTGAACTACTGACAACTCTGCTGTAGGGCACAGAAATTTGGAAACATCAGGAAATCAAGCTGTGAAGTCTTTGAAGGAATGTGATTTATGTGAAAATGTGATGAAGCTGATGTGTTTGGCTCCAGCGTT
The DNA here is from genome assembly GCF_002288905.1 of Enhydra lutris kenyoni. Taxonomy (NCBI): domain Eukaryota; kingdom Metazoa; phylum Chordata; class Mammalia; order Carnivora; family Mustelidae; genus Enhydra; species Enhydra lutris. The sequence continues at coordinate 14,817,740 of NW_019154122.1, forward strand.
GGGCGGCACGCCGGATTTTGGAGCCCAATCTGACGCCTTCTCGGCTCCCCGCGCACCTCTGCCTTCCCCCAACGCGGTTGGCTGGTGCCCTGCGCGTGTGCCAAGGCTTGTCGTGCGTGACGCTTGCACTGGGGCCTGACTTCCAGGCCGCGCGTCTCTAACCAGCGCCACGCGCACACGTGCACGCTCAGGAACCCCGTGCGGCTCGCTCCCCGCCCCCAGATACACGGGCGCGCCAAGTTGTTATTAGATTTTCGGGGAGTTGGTGGTTGTTTCACATGATTTTCATGATGCATTGCAGACTTTCCTCCAATTAAGCGTCAGAGGCTGACTCGGGTCTGGATGGCACCCCCAGATTTCACAGAGCTTAATCCCCTTGCCCCTAGGTGTTCCTGTCTGTCATGGGGAGGCTCCCATGTGGCGGGTGGGGGGTGGTGTATTGTGGGAGGTAGAGGCAAGGAGGGAAGGAAAAGGGAGCAGACAGAATACAAGAAGGAGGACAGTGGCCATGGGTGGCTTCTAGGCCAAGGGCCCTCTGTGTATGCTGGGGAGGACCCAGGCCCAAGGCTCGGACCATGTGGACACCACAAAAGGCATCTTTGCCTTCGGACTAAACTCTGGCTAACATGGTCTCCAGAACCTCCTGGAAGTGGGGTGAAATCGTGGCCCCAGTGCTTCGGACCTGGCTCTGCGGAGCTGGGCCTGGAGGGGCCGGCTGGGGGCTACGGATCTTGGTACAGACTCTGGATTCTTTCCTTCACCTTACAGAAGGGGACTTAGAGCAGAGGGTGAGTGACTGGCCTGAGGTCACACAGTGAAGCGGTCACAGAACAGGGATGTGCCCGCCTCCTGGCTCCCTGGCTTGGGCTGCCCTGCCCTGCTCACGTGACATTGGTGCCCACTTTTACTGAAACCATCGCTCAGACCCCTGTGGGGAGTGGACCAAAGCTGGGCCCAGACACTTTACACTCAACCGTCTGACTAGCGTGCATGTGCCCAGCACTGTACAGGGCCCAGGGGACGGCGGAGCACAGGGAAGTTTCCTGGGGGTTAGCTGCAGGGTCTTCCCAGTTTCTGGTTGCTCTGCAGAGTACTGAAGAGGTGGGGGGGGCCTCTCTAGTGAAGCACGGAGGCTAGCTTCAGTCTGGGGTCTCCCTGGAGGTCCTGAGGCAGCTAGGCGGGGGGTGGGGGGCCGTGTGAAGCCTGAAGTGGGGCAGGGCCTATAGAAGAGCTGATGTGTCTGCTGAGGGCAGAGGCATGGGATATGCAGACGAGGACAGGGGAGAGTGACCCACCCTGGGGACAGCAGGAGGTTTAAACAAGATGGGTGTGTCATATCTGTAGTTAAGAAGGATTCCATGGGACATACCCTGAGCCTAGAAGGCCCCTGGGCCTCCTTGTTCTAGATTCCTGGAGCCAGGGCATCAAGGCCAAGATCACTGGGGGTACCCCCCCAGCTCCTGGCTCAGGAGGATGGCCCAGTCTCGGGGCCCGGCCCCTGGGTGGCTGGGCCTTGGCCCATTGGGGTCTCCCTTCCCACCCAGACCCCTCTGCCCTTCCTGTCCCTAACCCCAACCTTGAGAATGGGGGGTAATGCCCCAGTCTGAGCTCTGAGGACCTCTGAGGATGAGCTGGTCACTGTGGGGACCATCAGGCCTCAGCTTGGATACTCCCAGCAACAGGACGCTCATGGTCCCCCAGGAAAAGACATTTCAGCTGCTCTCTGTATATATGTCCATCAGCCTCTTTCCTGCAGCCCTGCTTCCAAGGGCGGCACGGGCTCCAAGGGACCCGGGGACCCCTTCTCTTAGGTCCTGTATGATGACATGTCTTTTCACTGAGCCTCAGAGAAGAATGTTCTGGAACCCTGGGCCCTGCGCACTGTCTGGGTCTTCTCGGGTCTGGCAGACCCGTGTCTGTTCTTCCTGAGTCCAGGCGGCAAGGAGAGGCCACCAAGAGCCCCCAGCGGCTGCCCGTGGAAATGAGGCACAAGCCGTGCCCAGCTCTCCAGACTCCCCGGGCGTTCTGCATTCAGAGAGCTGCACCTGTCAGATGCTTCAGAGAACATCACTTTGCTGGAAAAACGAAATCCAGCTCATTCTGGTCATCAGCATGCCACCCAGTCTGGGAGCCTCCGGTGGAGCCAGCCCCATGTCCGGGAGCAGATGGGCTGGGGGCTGGAGGCAGGCCAGTTCTGGCCAGCCCCTCCTCTGTCTCTAGGCCTCACTGTCCCCGGACCGCAGCTGCTCGCCCGTCTGTGGCCCACAAGACAGCAGTGCCTGGCTCCCTTGGTTCTGCTCCTCACGGACATGGCCTCGTGCCTCTGAGCCTCACCGTTGCCATCTGCAATGTGGACCCGCAGTCCCCGATGTTCTGGGCCCTGGCTACTGTGTAGGGGGCTCAGAGAGTCAAGCGAGAGTAGGGTGGGGGGGGTGACCCTTAGGAAAGCTGTGGTCACTAGTGTCTGAGCAGGATGACCACAGAGGGCCTCTGACCCACCCGTGTGGTGCTGGCCTGGCTTCCAGTGCTGGACCCCGGGCCGGCTGGACCGGGGCTGCTCAGTACTCACACATGGGTTTCAGCTGCCCGATGAGCTCCTCTTTTGTCCATTTCGCCCACTCCTTCTTGTCAGTGTTGATGGAGCAGAGGATGGGGCCGCAGGGCTTCCCGCAGTCCTCAATGGCTGGGACATTCAGGTAGTGCACCAGGACGATGTCGGGGTTCTGCAGGGAGAGTACAGAGATGGGCAGCATGAGGGAGGCATGGAGCCCATCCAAGGGGACTTCTCCACCCCAGCAGGTGCAGATAGGCCAAGCATCCCCACACCAGGCTTTCTCATCCTTGGCACTGCTGACATCTGGAACGAGATCCTTCTCTGGTGCGGGGCTGCCCTGGACACTGGTTTCCACCCACGGGAAGCTAGTAAACCCTGCCCCCTCCCCAGGTGTGACAACCAGGAGTGTCTCCAGCCATTACCCACTGTCCCCCGAGGGACAAAATCACCCCCAGCTGCAAACCACAAGGGCTGATTGGTGCATAAAGGACCACACATGAGGCCGGACATATCACTGGTCTAGCATCCGGGACTTTATGCCGATGGCTGCCCAGGAGCTCTGGCCCCTGGTCTGAGCATTTCCTCACCACAGCTTGCTGGACGCCCCACACACAGCCATCATCACCCCCTTCCTCCCCAGAAATGGAGGTGCCCCGCCTCTAAGGGCTGGACAGCCCCCCTGCCCTTTAGCCTGTGGGCTTCTCCCTGGACGAGCAGCCCCATTAGCGTGTTACTTCTGAGCAGCACCCAGGAGGCGGCTGTCACTCAGAGCCTCTGGACACTCCCCCTGGGTAGCCTTTAGAACAGAAAGAACGCTCTGTGTGAAGACCTCATTTTGTCCCCAGATGGTTCTATGGAAATGGGTCAACCTCTTCCCATGAGAATCAATTCCAAACGCCCTCCAAGCCTTTCTGCCCACCATCAGCTCTGCTAGAGACCTCCCAAGGGGATCTGGTGGGGCAGGAGCTTCCCTGCAGAGACCATGTGCCTTCCACAGCTTTCTGTGGCCCTCCAGAACCCAAGGCCATTTACTTGGCCACATCAGGCCTGACAAGTTTGTTAAAAACAAAAAAAAAACCAAAAACCAAAAACCCAATCATAACACTTTAGAGTATATCTGGGTAAGTCCAGAAACACCTTCTACCCCAAGCAGAAGGCATCGCTTAAACCATAAAGAAATCTCTAGCATTATATTAATAAGCCCCAGGGATCTGGGGATACAGGCACTTAGAAGGCTCTACCCCAGGCTTTCCCCTAGACCTGTGTCCTCTGCTTTTTTTGAGTGACACCTGCCGGCAAGTCCTGGGAGGGCACGAGGACCTCCAGCATGGAGGAGGCCAGGCCTACTGTTGCCTTTTGGGATGTGGTCAGAGCGAGAGTCATAGATGATTATGTGAATCAATCAGTGCATTCATAAATAAAGACCCAAGAGTACGCCATGACCGGTACGAGAAAGTAGACTGGCATAATTTAAAAAGATTTCCAATAAGGGTTGAAACACGGAGTTTTTTTTTTCTTGCCAACGCTCAGTTAACCAGGAAATTAAATCAACACGAACAGGGCCCTCCTCGTTAATGGCAGCTTTTCTGGATCGCGGCAATCACGCTCCTTCATAACGCTGATAATCCCTGACATTGGCACAGTACGTTATTCTTCTTGGGGCACTTTCCAGCCATTATCTCGTGCGGTGCCCGAGTGGGCTGGGGAGGCCAGCTGGGCTGGGCAGGGCCAGGCAGGGCCGGGGAGAGCGCCCTCCGTCTGCAGCCAGTGGACTGCGGCAAAGCTGTGTGGCCGGGGACAGAGCCTGGGCTGGAAGCCAGGGTTCGGACTCCAAATTCCAGGCCTGCCAAGACATCTGGTGGCCTCTTTTTCGCTTGGTCTAAATGCTTTCCCACCTTGCATTTCACTTTATCCTTGCAATATGCCCCAGAGCTAGGGAGGTAGGTCTGTTCTGCGCATCGCATGGATGGGGAGTCAGGAGGAATGGGTGGTACTTCCAAGTCCCTGCCTTGTGTTCCTCCTACAGATGCACTGGCCTCCCCAGGGTTGCGTCTGGGCTGGGGGTTCCTGCCTGGGCCTGGCCAGGTGGCAGCACTAGCTGCTGAGCAAGACGAGAAAGGATCAAAGGGCTGCAGGCCCCCCAGAGCCCCCGGGGTTCATCTGATCCCAGCCCCTGTGCAGGAGCACACGGGAAAGAAGCCAGGATGTCAGCTGCTTGGGAGATGAAAGGGCTGCAGCTTCCTGCCCCATGGCCTCACTGAGCTCAGCTGGGGTCCTTGGGGAGGCTGTGGGGGGTGGGGCAAGGTGGTGGAGCTTGGGGAGCAAAGGGCCACCTTCACTGTGCACCCAGAGTTTCAGGAAGCTCTGTTCCTTCTTCAGGGCCTAGCTGCATTTCTGCATAACCAGCTCCCATTCGGTCTCTGAGGACAGGCACAAGGATCGCCTCCTCCTCCAGGAAGTCTTCCCTGATACCTCACCCTCCACAGGTCCACCACGGCAGGATGGGATTTGTGTCTTCCCAGTCTGTGGCCCTCTGCCTCCTTGAACTCCCTCACAACAGGGACAGTGTCTGGCAATGACCAGTGCTCATTTCGTGTTTGTAGAATTGAATTAGGCTGTCTCGGGACTCCCCATCCTCATGCTTCCCAGCTTGTGTGCCACCGACATCTGGCTTCTCGTTTCTGGGTCTACGAAGGGCAGAGGGGTCTTTTCCGAAAAAGCGTTCCTAGGAAGCCAAGAGGCAGGCTGATCCTTACCCTTTCTTGGGTCTCAGGCCTCTTGGAGAATTTGATGAAGGCTGTGGATAGCCCACACCCAGCTTCAAAACTACCCAAGGCTCATCAACCCTGCATTTCAGGGGTTCACAGATCCAGTGGCCTGTGTACCCCACATCTGTAAACACTGATCTAGGGGGTCTAGATCCATCACTGTTCCTGTTGAATCAGGGAATGTGCCCAACGTGGAGGCTTTGCTCTGGGCCTGTGGCTGCTCTGTGGCCTTGATACAGTTAGGAAGAAGGTGCCAGCCCGTGAGGGTTCGAGGAGTCTGGGCTTGGGATTAAGAACCACAGGAGCAGACGGCATCATGGTCTGTGTCTCCAGCAAAGATTCCACCCTCGGGCCTGGGGATCCTGCAGCTGAAACTCCCGAGCTGAATTTTAAGGGATGACTTCCTGGCTGGGACTGGTTTTAAGATAAATTAAATGGAAGTGATTCAAGTGTTTTTGGAAATTTGGGGCACACATTGCCTCTTGGCAACGTGGTGATTTTATTCATTAGTGGTATGTTTTTTAAAAAAAAAGATTTTATTTATTTATTTGACAGAGATCACAAGTAGGCAGAGAGGCAGGCAGAGAGAGAGAGGAGGAAGCAGGCTCCCTGCTGAGCAGAGAGCCCGATGTGGGGCTCGATCCCAGGACCCTGGGATCATGACCTGAGCCGAAGGCGGAGCCTTTAACCCACTGAGCCACCCAGGTGCCCTAGTGGTACATTTTATTGGGTGTTTTCGGGAGAAAAATATATTAGCCAGAGAGTCCCAGTGCATGAGCTTCAGGAAGTGCTCCTAACAGAGTCAGATCCTGGCCCAGAGCTGCTCTGCTGGCTGTGCACGGGGTTGGGGCGGGGGGAGGCGCTCGCCCACGCCCTGCTCAGGGGGACCCAGCTGAGATGCAGCCCGGCAGACCCGCCAGGACTCCGGATTCTGGACGGTTGTGCAGCAACCTGGCCTTTGTCTTCCTGGGCTGCTTGCATGTTTCCCTGGGGTTTGCCACTCAGGTCTGGTCTTACAGGTTGGGGGGCATACAACAGGCTGTCTAGAGGCTCCTCCCTGGGCGAGGGGACTTCTGTGAACATACTAGAGCTGAAGCCCACAAAGGCAGCAGGACCCTTGAAGATGAGTCTCCTCCCCACACCCCTGAATTCCAGGAGGCCCAGTCTGGTACTGAAGGCCTGGGAGAGGGAGATCTATGGGGGTGGCTGCTGCTGAGGGTACGTAAGAGTCTCAGACATTCCAGAAGATTCAGGAAAGCCCAGTGGACTAGGTGATCCCATCGCTTCCTTTTGATGCCTCAAGTTCCTCACGCGCAGGTGGAAACAGCCACCGCAGGGCCCCTGAGAGGAGTGAGGTGCCCTCCGGACAGGAAGGAGTCCCGCTCCTCTAACACCCGCGCACCGCCGGACCAGGCCTCAAACCAAACCGAACTCTGGTATTTTTCCGACAGAATGACCGGAGTGAAGCTAGTGGGCAGTTTATCTGCTTAAAACACGCTCCCTCTCCACGGCAGCCCCTCTGTCCTGGTTTTCCTCTGAGCACACAGAGACTCCCCTTCCTCCGCGCCTCCCAGCGGGGTCCTCGTCCTGCTCCTTTCTTAGTGACCTCATGCAGCGTCGCGGCCCTACAACCACTGTGTGGCGAGGATCCCAGCTTCCTCTCCCCAGCCCCAACTCTCCATGTGGCTCAGGTTCACTGTCCGACTGCCCCTCGACAGGCCCTGTCAGGGCTTCCAAAGGACCCCTGGCTCGCAGGGTAGAGCCCGATGTCCGCGTGGCCCACTTGGCCCTCCCCCTGCCGTGCACATCATTCTTCTTCTCACTCCTTCCCCCTCCACAGCCAGTCCAAGAGAGCTCTGTCATTTCTCCCACCCACTCTGTCCCCCACCCCTGCTGCCCGCCCCTCACCCCTGCCGCATGGACCCTCCAGAGGCCTCCTCACTTCCGCTCTGGCGTCCGTCCCCACCCGCAATCTCGGGCCAGCAGCCACGGTCCTGTGATTCGGGGCAGCCTCCCCAGCCCTGCGAGGGAAGCTCACAGTCCTGACATGGCTAAGGCATGCCGTCCACTTCTCTCCAGAGCCGCTCCTGGCCTCACACCCTCCTTGGCCCACCCGGCCGGACAGTCCCCTTCCCCAGACAGCCTGTTCCCTCCTGAGCCCTTCTCCAGCTGGTGTGCTCCGGTCCACACGTCCTGCAAGTCTCAACCCACCTCTGCCTGCACACCTTACTCTGAGACCCCGTGGAAGGGGGGGGCCCCTCCTGCGGTCCCAGCACCCTTTGCCACTTTCTGTTTGGCTCTCACCCCCATTCCTTGGTTCTGAGCAACTATTGCTTGGTCCATTTTCCCACCGATGTATGAGCTCCGAAGGCCAGGCTCCTTCGGTGGCCGACTCCCCAAACCCAGTGCCTGCACCTGCTGTGTGCGGAGGGTGCAGGACAGCTGAGTGACCCCTGGGGCACGGGGTATGGACCCGGCCGGGCTGCCGACCGCGCTGGGGGAGTCGGTATGGGGACAGCTGTCTCCTCCCTGGTGACTCAGCATTTGACACCCACTCAGGAGATCCCCACGTGTGTCTTCCTGAGGGACACACAGACTCAGGAGAAGGGGGAGGAGAAGGAGGAGGTGTCTGTCCTCTTGGAAGTGGGGCGACAGCACCTGAGGGGGCCCAGGGCTAAGCCGGCCCCTTGACCCAGTGCCACCCCAGTTTTCATGTGAAAATGTGAGGTTTGGATTTGGGGGCTGACCTAGTAGTTCCAGGCTGCCAGGACTCTGCAGGGCAGAGACGCGTTGGGAGGCTGAAGGTGCTGGAAGGGTGTGTCCTGGGGGCCAGAGTTAGTTGGTCTCCTAAGACACTTTTACCAAAGGGCATATTCCACCTGACCCTTGGGGACAAAGGGAAGTCTAGGGAGAACAAGCCAAGGACCTTAACATCTAGAAGCACAGGAGGGGTTAGGAAAGTTCCAGAAAGGGAATGCTTTGCCAAAGTCACACAGGCTCCTTTACGGCAGGACTGGTCAGTCTTTATGGCACCCTGCTTGGCAGGAGAGCCTCCTAGGTGTTGCAGTAGACAGGCTTCCCAAGCTTTTTTGAACGTCAGCCTGAGCCCCTCTTGGGACCCTAGTGTGCTCTGGAGCACAGATTGGGAACCATGGCTACAGTTCAAAACCAAAGGAAATGACTGTCAGCAGCTACTGGAAGACAGCTCCTCCTAGCCTGTTCTTGGGTCTCTGGGGCGTTGGGGTTTTGGATGCTCCAGAACCCTCCCCTTTACCCGGGCTCCCTCCCTGGTCCGGCCCGAGGCCCACATGGCATCTGAGTTTCTGAGGAATCCCTGCCCCAATGTGGTGCCCTGTCCACACGGCTCTCCCCTTCCTGGTCGGCATGGGCAAAGTTCCTCCCCCTACTCCGGGATCGGGCTTCCTTTTAGGAAGACTGGAGCGGAACGGGGGCCAGATGGGCAACTGAGTGTCCCCTTCGATCGTGGGCTCATCCCTCCTGACCTGGGCGTCCTGGACCGCGGGGGTCCTGTGGGGAGAAGCAGGGGGGAGATGCTGGCCCAGCAGTGGGGAGGAAGCAAGGCTGCCCATTTAATCTTCTTAGTGACTGGTGACGGAATCTGAGAGAGGGAGACTGGTTTGGAAAAGAACGCGTCCCTGCTCCCCCTGGGTGGGTCGCCACTACCGGGCGGCAGGGGCGGGCGGCAGTCGGGGGGCCAGGAGCGGACTTGTGATCCACATTAATCTGCAGCAGCCCCTGGGCAATGACACATTTCTGGACCCTCATGCCGGCCCGAGCAGGTGCAGCCTGGGGAAGCGGCAGGCAGTGGTGGGCCGCGTCTCTCTGATGGTGCCCACAGGCTTTCCTCGCAGAGATCCTGCGGGGGGAGCCGGACTCACCCTCTGTGGAGGACTGGACCTTGGGCCAGGGCTGGAGGCAGGAGAGAGAGGCAGAGGAGGGGAGGAGGAAGGGAAGAGGAAAACAGACCAGGAGGCACAGCAGACGAGCCCAAGCAGGTAGCAGCCACGGGTGGATGGGAGCACCCTATCCTGGTCACGGAGACTTGGACGCGGCACTAACCCTTCTCCCAGTCCCCAGAGAGCTCCAACTTTCACCCTGCGGCCAAGCCCTGTGGCTCCGGCTCCCGAGAGGTCCCGGGTAGGGCCCAGGGGGCGGGGTGCTCCAGTGTGGGCAAGCGCTTGACCTGGCTGAGCCTCCGTGGCTGCCCTTTAGCAGGGGGAGGACTGTGACTGGCCTTGACCTGGCTGGGAGACAGGCAAGGCCGTAAGGAGCCCAGGGAGGGCTTGACCCCAAGCCAGGGCTTGCGAGCGAGGTCCCGATGCTGCTGATTTGAATGGGGGTTCAGTAATCCGCTGTGGGCTCAAGAGGGAAGTTGGGGGGAGACATTCCAGCTTTCAGGGGGCAGCTGAGCCTGTGCCCGCTGCACGCAGAGCCCAGCCCCAGGTGTGCAGCAGGTTCTGGAATGGGCTGAAGGTGCAGCCATGAGCTCTCTACCAGGGGTTGGCTGGGGCCCGAGTCTCCCAGAGGCAGAGCCTTGGGGTGTCGCGTCCTCCTCTGGGCCTCCGCTGGATTTTGTCCACTGCTGGGTGCCAGGGGGTCGCCCGACCCCCAGCCGGGGCCCGTCCACCTCCATGGGAAGGAGGAGGAGGCCCCGAGCCAGCAACCCCTTTTGTGCAGGAAGCAGGACAGCCGTGCAAGAAGTGGTTAAAAATGCAAAAAGCTGTTGGTTTTGATAAAGAAAAATGCAGCTGCAACATCTGCTTGACTCTTGTTTGCAGCTTCATCAACGCTAAGTGGTCGATAAATCAGAGTGGCGTGGCGCTCCGTTTCTTCTGTGGCTCAGTCATTAATCTCGTGCCAGTTCTCATGAAAAATGAAGGAGAGAGGCTGTGTGATAGTGAAAATGTATACATTACCCAGAAAGTCATAATAGCGTGTAATAGTGCCACACACCTCCCCACTTGCCTCCAGGTGCGTGGCAGAGGGTGGCCCACGCGGCCAGCCCGGGTGGGGGGCGGGGTGACTGAGAGTGACTCAGCCCCGAGCGTGCCACAAGCATGTTCTTTCGTGGCCTCTGTCGCGTGAGCACCGTTGACACACATCCTGAAACCCCATGAGCCTGATCTTAAGAGGCTGAGCCTTCCCTGTACCTGGGTGCTTCATAAATGGGGTAGATGCCCATAAAACAGGAGTGCAAAGCCGGCAGAAAGAAGAGCGGGATTTATTAGGGAATGAATAAATGATGAGACCAGGCAGCTCGGGGCCGTGGGTGGGACCGCGCTGTGAGGCAGAGAAAGTCCTCTTGCCGGCGCTCCGGCTGCCCGGGGCAATCCGGCATCTCTCCTCTGCTCTGGGTAAAGCCGCGTCCCTATCAGAAGCGAGGCCAGTCATGGGGCCCTGGGCAGGCTCCAGTTCTCTCCGCTCGGGTCGCCGCTGAGGGCCGCCGGTAGCTGCAGGACACACAGGAACGTGCTCCCTGAGGAGGGCGGGTGGGCGGGCCCGGCTGCCCAGGGCTCCTGCCGGCTGCTACCCCCCTCCCAGTTAGTTCTCTCCTCCCTCTGCAGAGAACTCCGTGTCCGGAACCATTACATTTTACATCCTCTCTGCTGCTCTCGGTGGGGGGGGGGGGGGGCAGGGACATGCCCGTACCCCCAGCACACACCTCCCGGCAGGCACCTCTATTTGCAAAGATCGCTCCTGAGTGTCAGCTGCGTGTGGGACCCCACCTTTGAGCCCCACTGGCCACCCCTCACTTAGTGCCTTCAACAACCCACGGCCATGGCCGCAGGTGCTATTGTCACGCCTCCCGGGGATGGAGACTCCGACTGCTCAGAATGCCATCGCTCACTCGAGCCCCGAGTCCCATGCCTTCCCTCCACCTGGGCCCTGGGGCTCCAAGGGGACTGGCCGGAGCCAGCAGGGGTGATGGGTGACTGTGTGTCCAGCCTCAGGGCCCCGGGCAGTGTCTGGAACACAGAGAAGTCGGGGGAGCCTGGCTGGGTCATGCAGGGCGCTGGGAGCTGATGGGAACAGGGGCAGGGCTGGAAGTCCCTGCTTCAGCACTGGCCTGGGAGCTTCTCAGGGCAGGCAGGGCCTAGGCAGCAGAGTCCCCATCTCCACATCAAGAGGCCCCACAGGACACCCCCTATGTTTGGGCGGGGGTGTGAGGTGGGGCAGGGGGACAGCCAGGAAAGGAGCACTTGGCCACTGGGCCAGGCCTGGCCTCCACCCCGCATGGCCAGGGACGCAGGCGGCCTCCCTGCTCCCCAGCCTGGGCCCCGCAGGGTGGGGGTCTCGGGGTGATGGCCAGCGGGGAGGGCCCACATGGGGCCTCCTCTCCTGCTCCACGTGGGGGCAGAGGCCGGTGGCCCAGGGCCAGCAGCCCCCCCCCCCGCCCCCTCCACCGGGCTGCCCTCATTAAGCCAGCGTGCGCACCGCGGGGAGTCCGGGGCTGCAGCCCTTCCCAGCGTCTCGGAGGGAGGCTGGGAGGCTTAATTAGTTAATGTGGGTAAAGTGGTCTGAAGATGAAAACCCTGGGTAATTGCCGAGTGCTGCCGCTGCCGTTGTTATTACACAATTACTAGAGTTTTCCAGTCGCGGGAATAGACTTCAACAATTTCCGCCGGGCGTGGAGTTCCGGGAGCCGTGCTGGCTGAGCGGCCGGCCCCGAGCTGGCCCCTCCAGCCGGCAGGGGATGCGGGAACCCGCGCCTGGCACAGCTGCGGCTGCATCCTGGACACCGGGCGGTGCTGGCAGGAAGAAGAGTCACCGTCCCCTGCCCCCCTCCCCGGCACACTTAAGGACGCGTGGGCTTCGAGGGACGCCGGGCAGGCCACCTGTCCCGACCTTCTGGAAGCCTCTGAGAAGGCCTGACCCCAAGGCCCCCTAGAAGGTCAAGCCATCCTTCGAGACCTCCTTCGTGAAGAACCTTCCATTGCGCCGCAAGACCCGGCCGCGGAGCGCACCTGTGCGGCGGGGCGTGGGGGCCGCTTTCTGGACTCAGAAGATGCGAGAGCCAAGGTGGCGTGGGGCCAGGCCTGGCCTCATTTAGAGTCGTTACAAATGATCTAAGGGAAGGGAGGCCCAGTACAACCTCACTGCAGACAACACTAAACTTTTACGGGTGACGAAATGCCTGTAAAGTGCCCAAAGTTTGCAACGGGTCCTGAGAGGACCTCGTGGGGCGGCACTGGCAGATGCAGAGTGACAGGTGGAGCCCGTAGTGGGCGAAGCGCAAGGCGGTGCCTCGGGAAGATCAAAACAAATGGGCTGTGGAGGCGGGTGGGCCCCGCGCTCTTGGCAAACCCAGGGAGACCTTGGGGTTCACGGACGCTCGTGTCTAAAGTCATCGCCGGGACCGAAGGATGGAGCCTCGGCAAGCTGGGTGCCCCGGGAGCTGGACTCAGAGCAGCAACGGCTCTTTACTGGCAACACCATCGGCCTTAGTGAGTGCTGGGGTGGGGGCTACCCATGGAGGAAGGGCCGTGGCCACGGAGACACCAAGATAAGGACTTTTCTGGTCAAAAAGACAAAAGCCGAGAGGAAATGCAATTGAAGTGTTTTAGGTCAGAAAGGGGAGGTGAATGTGTGTGTGTTTTGTTTTGTTTTGTTTTGTTTTACCAGATCCCCAAATGCTAGCAGTAAGAGCTCCCCTTGGAGCTCAGGACGGTAATTTTAGCACAAACTCTGCACAGCGGCCAGTTAGCATATGAGACTGGTTAGCCCAAGGGGGACATGGGCTGAAAAGGAGAAATTCTAGATTTTTTTGTAATGGGTGATATGAGTTTCTGGGTGGCTGATCTGTACGGGGTTCTGAAAGGAGGTCAGAATGTTTGGGGTCATCTCTCTCTGGGACCCAGATCCGGGGGTACCCACCGGGTGGGGTCCAAGGCTGGGCGTGTCAGCAGGGCTGTCCAGCCTCCACCTGTCATTTCCCACTTGCCGGACACCTGCCAGGGCTGCAGGCAGCTGTCACCCTGGAGCTGGCAGAGCCTGATCTTGAATGAGATTGTTGGGTTTTTCTCCTGCTCTCAACTTGAACTCATTTTTTATTTATTTAAAGTCACAGCAAGAGTCCCTCTAGCCAGCCCTGAGGTAAGACACCTTGGACGTTTGCTGGGATGCAGGACTCTAGGGAGGGGGTCCTGCTCAGGGTTTGAGGCCCGGACCCAGTGGGGACTGGGGACGGTGGGAAGCCTCAGGGCTGGCAGCGTGGCTACTTGGTACTCAGGTCTCAGAGGCTGCTGTCACTACTCCTCACATCTCTTCCCTCCCAGGAGCCACATCAGTGGCCACAATCCCCTTCTCTTTAGCCTCTGGCCAAGACTTGGCTGTGGGCGCCTGGAAGACTGGTAGCCCAACCCATTGCTCTCCCCTCTCTGTCCCTCCAGCTCCAAGGACATGTGCCTCAGTCTTGTTCCCAGGGCGGGTGTCTCTGCTCAGAACTGTGCCCCATTAGGTAGTGATTCAACCCCATCAGATCACAATGGCACCAGTCATTTGCGCATATGACGTGCTCTGGAGCCTTTCCTGCCCATCTGCTCTTCACAATAGCTCTGGAGGAAGCCAAGCATGTCCCCACTGGCCACATGAGCCCCCTCGGACGGGAAGGTGTCCCATGATCTGATCAGAGTTACAGGGCTAATGAGAGGCAGGGCTGAACACAGCTCTCTTGCATTGGCGTTCCTGTGAATCCCAATGTACTTTAGGGAACAGATCACCTCTCTCGGACTCAGTCCCGGGAGGGAGCATGTGACTCAGGTGGCCAACTGGAACCCTGCATTCTCTGGGCCATGATGACTGGCCTTGAGTACCAACCAGAGGCAATCAGAGCTAATCCCTGGACTTGGCTGGAGCCTCTAGGGGGCAGGGATGCCCTTTCCTGCTGGACCTGAGCCTGGAATGATGAAGCCTTGTGCTCCTGGAAGCCATCTCTTGCTGCCAGAGCATGAAGTCCAAGGAGCAAGGCAACATGGAGGGAGAGATGAGAGAAGGAGACACTAAACCTCCATGTTATTGATTGGAGATGCCTTGATCCCATCGTGCCTGAAGGTGTAACCTCAAGACTTTTCAATAACTTAAACCTCCCAATTTTCTTTTATCCTGAAGTTGAATTTTCTGTTGCATCGACCAAACAAGGACCTTAACTCCTAAACAGATATGTCTTCCCTTTGCTAAGCTACTCCTCCCTCCACTCTACCATTCAGACTGTCCTCTGGTTCCAACAGCCACTGCCATCACTGGGATTGCTGAGAGCCACCATTTATCCAGCACTTGTATGCTCCAGTGTTGGTGCCGAGGGCCTCACAGGCCTTACCTTAGCTTATGTAATCCTCACCTGGACCCCATGAAGTAAGGACTTATGGTCATTACCTCTACGTTACACACGAGGAACACGAAGTGAAAAGAATCAGGTCGCCTGCCAAAGCGCCACCTTGAATCCAGGTCTATGTGATGCTAAAGGTGACGGTGACGGTGACGTGGGCTCTGGTTACACCTACTGGGGTTCAAGTCTGGGTTCTGCTACTTCTTAGCTGTGGACCTTGGGCAACCCAATCTCTGTGCCTCAGTTTTGTCACTGATAAAAGGGGGAGAATCCCACTATCTACCCCATGAGGTAGTGAAGACGGAATGAAATAAGCATTTGAACGGTGGCTGACATGTTGAAGTGGCAGGTATTACTGCGACTACCTCTCAAACCTGTGTGACTTCATCCCTCGGTATCGCTAATGACCACCTGTCCCCAAGGTCTTCGAGCACTTGTGTGTAGAGCGCACCCAAGTTGACTCAGACATTTTTTATTTGGGAAGTATAATTCCCTAAGACAGGAGCCCATCGGGGCAAGGTTAAGAAATTCTTCCCGGACACTGAGGAAGCATCGTTAGCACCAGTGGACAGACACTCCAGCCCTCGTGAGCTAAACATGGGCCATTCTTATCCCATCATGGAAACAGGATCTCAGAGGCAATGCTTGGCTATCTTCCAAGTGCTGGAAGAAAACAAAGCCTCCATTTCTCGATAAATAGTCTGTAATTTAAGTGTCTGTGAATTCAGAGACATACCACCCTGGCCACATCCTGACACATGGTGAGAACGTGTGGGGTTCTCCTTGGCCACGGGGGCCGTCTGCTATCCTCAACTGGATAAAACCCATGCTAGGTGACCTCAGGTCTTCCAAACTCTTCTTAACAATTGTTAAGCTTCTCATCTGGAGGCTGTGTAAACTTTAATTTGTGCATGAAAGATCCTTAAGGATCCCGCAAATCATGGGCCTCTGGACCCTTCTCTGTATTCCTCTTGGAACAGAGGATGATTGAGGCAGGAAGAAACTTAGGGGTCATCCAGGCCAACTTTCCTATCCCCTTCCCTTTCTGGGTGGGAGCACTGAGCCAAGAAAGGCTGTGACTTCTAATGTCGCCCAGTGGAGAGGAAGAGTGAGGTTAGGGAACCATACCCAGCTCCCCACCCCCGGCTGGCTTCCTCCTTTTGCCCCTTCCTGGGCTTCAGAACCACCCCAAAGCAATGATCACATTTCCCTTGCTTTGCAGAGAGAAAGTACAGCAGGGCAGAGCTGGCAGACATTCGCCCCATGTGGTATTCACACTGAGCTGGCTTTGCAGCCAATGCCCTTCTTTGCAACCTTGACCGTGAACAGGCTCCCGAGATCCTCGGTGGGCTGGACGGGGGGCACTGTGCCTTGCTCTTGGAGCTCATGCTTTCCGTTCAGCCTCTTCCTGGTGGCAGTGATGGCGGAACAGGTGCTCCAAACAGGGAAGTCTGGGCGGCTGGACCCTGGGCCATCCTCCCTCTGCTCTGGGGGAACCTCTGGGGAGCCCCTCCACCAAGTCCTTTAAAGACAGAGACCCCAAAGCTCTCCCTTGACGACAAAGGGGCTGAGCGTGGAGGCTGCAGAGGACGCGTTGTGCCCAGCCCCCCAAGCGTCTGTAGGATTTTTATGCTCAGCAACTGTAACAGTGAGATTCTAGCAATTGTTTTAGAGGGAATCATGATTAAATTGGGCTGTATGTTTTTTTAATGTGTTCCCCAGTTCCTCTTTAATACCTTGGTAGGACAAGATAAAGTGTAATCACTGAAGTAATTGTGGCACTCAACAGTTTGTCTTGAAAGAGTGACTGGGGGTTAACAAAGCCACTGCAGGGCGAGGTTTGGATTAGAAATTACAGTTTTTCTTTTTGTTATTTTCTTTTTAAATCCCTCTTTATCTTCCTCCTTTCTCCAGTGGCTCCTGGAGCTGGCTGATAACCTGTAAGCCTCCTCGGGTAAGAAAAGAGCCATTTGCACTAATGACACAAGGCAAATCCGGGGGCCGCCTCCTCTGCAGAGCGGCTGCGGCAGGCCCGCCCCTTCCCCGAGCCCGTGCCCTTGCAGGCGACGCCGACCTGCCCCCCAAACCGGCAGGGCTTGACATCCTGAGTACCAACGCCAGTCAAGGCCTGGTCTCCACTGCTGCTTACTAAACCCTGGCTGGAGCTGAGCGCTGGGCTGCCCCATGCTGGCCGCTTGAAAATGGCAGAGAAGGAGACCCCGGGGGAGTCTCTAAGCTTCATGCTTGGAGAGCAAGACCCACATTTGCAGGTGGGGGCAGAGTGGAGCCACACACCTGGGAAATTCCAGAGTGATCATGGGGACACAGCTCCCGGGGCACTCACTAAGGCATGGCTGGTGCCCGCAGAATGGGGGGGGGTGTGGAAATGTGGGAATGGTGAGGCTTTCTCTGTCCCCAAGGCCACTGCCCCAGTCTGGTCCTCGTTGCCTCACCCATGCAACGGGCATCAGCCATCTCATGGGTCCCATTCGACTCCCAGACCCATTTTCCCAAGTCCCAGCTCTGACGGTGCCACCTGCTGCTGGCCTTCCACGACTCCTCATTTTCTGTGAATTCAACCCACCAAGACACCAGCCTCCCACGATGGGCCAGATCCCTTCCACCTGCACCTCCACACACCCTCCTCACATCCTTGGCTCAGTCCTTGGGCCCACCCGACCTCTGCCTACGCTGCTTCCTCTCCCCCATCTCCGCCAGGCCCCATCCCACCTGCACATCCAGACCCAGCTCCGAGGCCACGCTGTGTGTGAAGTTTCCTCGGTTGCTCCCAGCACCAAGTAACTGCACTGTCCCCAAACTCTTGGAGCTGCCTTCTGCACTCACACTATCTCCTTTCATGGATGTTGGGGCTCAGGTCTACCTTCCTCTTAGAACCCAGGCTTTTTGACCCCAGAGTCCATATCAGAAGGAAATTCATTCCTCAGTAGGTGGCCAACATGTACTGGTTGAATCAACGGCTGGTTGACCACATCTGCCTTTGGGGTGGTGGGGAAGTGGGATACCCAGGATGGACTTGTCGCTGGGGGCTGGGCTGTGCCTCTGGAGGAAAGCGAGCCAGTTGGCCAACTTGGGGACTGTATTCCCTCCGTTTACCCCCCAACTTCCCCCTTCTGCCCTCCTGCCATTGCCAAGGCAGAGTGAATGAAGCTGCCTGGGCCGTTCTGGGTCCTTCTGCATTTGAGCTGATTGGACTTTCCATGTACATGCACGCACACACACACACACTCACACACGCACACACACAAGCACTCACACACGCCCCTCAGCTGTGAGGCCCGCAGCTCGCTCTCCTTGTTTGTTTTTAGGTCTCACCACGGCTGCCTTGAAGCTGAGAAGACAGACGCTGGGCCGAGGGCCTTGGCACCGGCCCAGGGTAACTGGGACACCCATGTTTGCAAAGAAAGCATTTGTGGAGTGTGAAGAAATCAGAAGAGGGACGTTCAAAAACTGTGTTTAAATTTCACTCAAAATGTTCTGTTTTGTGTAAGGGGCCGAGTCCCTTCAGAAAAACACTTGCTGGCGTTTGCGGACCACTGTTGCCATGGAGCTGTTAAGAGAAGTTAGCTGCCCAGGGTCAGCAATTAATTCTCGTGGCTGTTGGAAAAACGAGCCGGCAGCTTCTTTTGGAAAAAGCTGATGGGTATGGGGAAGCTGAAAGGTAAAAGTTGAAAAAATACCTCTTTCTGATGGAGGGTTTTAGACTCGCTGGAGCAAGGTGCCTTCCTAGCTCTTTCTTGATGCTTCCCTCGCTATGGAGGAGAAAGCGTGTAAGTGCTCGGAGCCCCCAGAAGACGAGGCTTTCTTGTCTCTTAGTTCCCTTGAGAGAGGGGTTGGGGGTCCTAGCTCACCCCTCACCGGCTGGGTACTCCTGGGTGGGATGCCCAGTCTCTTGGAGGAACAGCTTCCTCTCTGCAAAGTGGGGGTGACGGCAGTGCTCACTTCATTCATTCACCCGCTC
The DNA here is from genome assembly GCF_002288905.1 of Enhydra lutris kenyoni. Classification (NCBI taxonomy): domain Eukaryota; kingdom Metazoa; phylum Chordata; class Mammalia; order Carnivora; family Mustelidae; genus Enhydra; species Enhydra lutris. The sequence goes on from NW_019154122.1 coordinate 14,836,387, forward strand.
ATTCATTCAACAGGTATCTATCTACCCGTAACTGCAACCTGCCGGGGACTGGTCTACGTTCAGAGTCTATGGCAAGGGAGACCAAGTTGTTCTCCAAGAGCACGGAAAAGACAAACCAGGCAGATTTGGAGAAAGGAGAGGGTGACTTTGGAAGGGCTCAGTGCTAGGAGTATAAAAAGACCAGGCAAGGGGCACCCGAGGCGGGTGCGAGGCGGAGTTTAGCCACGGAACTCGTGGAAAGCTTCTGAGGAGGAGACCTTGAGCCGAGTCTGGAATAAGAATCCAACCCAGGGAAGGTCCGGGGGAAGCGAGGGTTCAGACACAGGCAGGTGTGAAGGAAGAGCTTAGGGCAGCCTTGCCGTGCCCTCCCCCACCCCGCTCCAGGGGCCATTCCGGAAAGAAGCCACGAGCAGAAGAAATGGAAGTTCCACTGGAGAGCAGAGAACTGGGGCTGGGGAGGGCCACCCTCTGTGGAAGTGGCTCGGCTCGGCTCCCCCAGCGTCAGCCCAGTGCCCGGCCTGGAGCTGGGCCGGGTAAGTACTTGACGAACACACGGAACAGTCCAAGGACACATCAGCGTTAAATGAGCCTCCCCCTGCACTCAGGACCCCGCGGCCCCGTGAAAGAACGCCTGCCCTTCAGAAGAAATCGCTGGGGAAGGTTTCCACAGGCAGCCAAGATTCAGCATGAGGTGAGACACGCCGTTTTACCCACGAGTGAGAAAGTTACCAAAGTTTAACTTGTTTAAGGTTTGTTCTGAAAAAACAATCTGTTTTGTTGGCCATTTGTTGAATGGAGGCATAAAAGATGGGTTATAATTAAGTCAGCTGTGTTCAGCAGCGGGTACTAACTTTGGAACTGAAGGAAGATAGAAACAGCACCCATCTGTTGTCTTGCCGGCAGCCAGATGATGGGAAGAACTTGGACTTGGAATCGGACTTTGGTTTGGGTCCCACCTGGGTCTCTTAAACGCTGTGTGATCCTGGCTGAGTGACTCAGCCCCTTTTCTATCCCTCCCCTCTGAAACGAGGGTCATCGTCCCTGACGGGGCCATTGTCGGGGTCAAGTGAGAAAACACCAAAGGGGCCCCCAACACAGCTCCCAGCAAGTAGTAGCCACTTGGTCATTGGTCAGTGACCTCACAGACACCAATCTCTGTGCCCTCCTGCCCTCCATGCTTCTAGGGTCATGAGCTAAACGGGTCAGTTTTACGGTGCCTTCAGAGGCGAATAACTCCCCCCATTTGACTGTGGTTTCTGCAAAACCAAAGGTTTGAAGTGACTCCAATGTCACACAAGGTCACCCCTGAGAAGATGCCTTGCTTTGTCCTTAGCATAATCTCTCCAGAGGCAGAGGCAGGGGCCAGGAGGTGGCGGAGCTGTGTTGGCACCTGGAATTTTGTGACATGCCAAGGCCAGGTGCAAGATCAAAGTGGAAGGTCACTTGGATTTCCCATCCCTTATCCGGTAAACGTCCAGCAGGGCCAGCACAGCACTTGGCAGTCCCCCCCACCCCACTCTCCTTGTTACTTAAATACACCCCAGATGATGGAAAGTTGAGCTGTCACTGCTAGGCGGAGGCACCTGGCAGGAAATTAACTTCTTAGCTCCTTTTTAACTTTGAGGGGAGCATCTCTATTGAGCAATGCTACCAGGATAGGGTTGACCGGGGCTTCCAGCCATTTTAATACTGGAGATTGGCAGCAAGGCATGACCCACAGCCTCCCTTGCCACCTTCTCATGCTGGCACCTGGCTTAGCAAATGTCTCCAGAGGGAAGGGAAAAAACCCCAGCCTCTGAGACGGTGGCCCCCCAGTGGAAGTTCTGGTGCTGGCAGGGGGCAGTGACGAGACTCTCCGCTGTGCTCCGCCCCTGTGGAACGGAGGGGCCCACCGGTGCCAGCCTCAGTGGTCCTCCCATCGCCCTTGGCTGCCCTCAGACCAGTGGCCCCTCTCCTTGTGGCCACCTCTCTCTGGCCGCCCCCACAAGAGGCCCGCTTTCCCTTGGATGGTCCCTGCCCAGCTCCCTCCATTCTCCAGCCTCCAGTGAGGGCTCTGTGGGCTCTCCTGGGCTTTTGCATCTCTCTCTGCTCCTGGCCCTGCTCCTTCCATCAGGAGACAACACATTGGCAGGCTCCATTTCTGACTCTGTGACCTTCCTCGTTTCTTTCTTTCTCGCCCTCGCTCCACCTTCTCCAGCCCCATTCATCTTGTACTTGTCCTTGGGGCTGCCTTCTCTGACCTTCCCACCTTCTCATCTCTCCTTCCCACCTTCTCTTGTCAGGGGACCCTTTGGCTTGGTTGGAATGGTCAGGTTCAATTTCTCCAGCAAAACCTTTGAATCTCTCCGACCAGCTCTGGAATGTCTTTGCTCCCCAGCTAACAACCAGCTGATCTCAGCACCAGCCAAGCTTTGCCTTGAGGGCCTTGGCCTCTAAGTCCTCTCCTCTCTCCTCAGTCCCAGATACTCCCTCCTACCCCGTCTCCCCTCTCTCCTCCCAGCCCACATGTATGGAGCACCTACTGTGTGAGTGCCGGTATGGAGACATGGGCAACTGAACAGGAGACTGCTCCCCAGATGCTTACAGCCTCTGGGGGACGCGCGTGTGGGACAGGGCAGGGTGAAGTATGTGTTCCGTGGGAGAAGGGAAGGAGAGGTGATGCCTGGTGCTGTGTTTCCCAGCTTCTAGGTCCATCTAGTTGGGAAGTCATCTTCCTCCCTCCCCTTCCCACAGGAGCAAAGCCCGCGGGAATATCCAGGAATAACCTGGGGGCAAGCCAGGCTTAAACACAGCTTCTCAACCTCACAACTGCGGACACTTGGGACTGGATAGTCCTTTGCTTTGGAGGGCTGCCCCGTGCACTGTACGATAGTTAGGAGCATGGTGGTCTCTACTACTAAAAGCCAGTAGTAGCATCTTAGAATGGTAACAATTAGAGATGTCTCTAGACATGGCTGAATTTCCCCCCGGAAACCAAATCTGCCTCGGTTGAGACCCACCGAACCCCACAGTGACCCCAGGTTCCATTCAGTCTCCAGGTACCACATTGTTTGACTTTCAAGATTCCAAAAGGGGTGGGGAGGGTAAGACTGTCCTTCGACGGAACTTAAAGTTGCCAGGGCTAGTTCTGGTCTATTCTGGGGTTCATTTTATCATGACTTTGGTTTTTTAGACATACATTTGTGTTCACCATTCAATGAAATGTTACATGACTTCATGGTGGATGCTTCTGGGTTGTCCACCAGCATTTGTTCCCTACCCAAACCCTCCTTCCCCCATGCAGCCATGAGATTGGGTCTAGGGGGAGTTGGGGGGTAAGGTGAAGCCCAACTGGCCAAGTGTTCTCCCATTCGGTCCATGGGGATTGCTCAAGAATGAATCTATGACCCAGTTCTGGCTAATGAGGCAACAGAAGTGTGTTTCGGCAAGGGGATTTCCCACTGGCAAGAGCTGCAGGGTCTCCCAGCTTCCTCCTATGTGTGGGTGTGACTCTGGATTTGCTGCTGCCATCTTGCTCCCAGCAAGAGGATGAAGCCACCATTGAAGACAGCTGAGCAAAGAGTGGGAAAGAACCTGGGTCCTTGGTGACACGACTGAGGCTCTGAACTCACTAACCTCAGCCTGCACTCCCTCCAACTTTCCTTGCAGGTGTTGTCACAGAGTCTTTATTGTTTAGGCCAGTTTGAGTTGGGGAATATCCCCAGGGCAGGAACCTCTTGCCATGGTATCATTTGGTAAAGATGGAAAAAGGCTCAGCGGGGAAGCTAGACTGTGGCTTTCCTCTTAAAGAACCAGAGTCCACCTCTTCATGTTCTCTTGCATCGGCCAACCTGTGAGGTCCCCTGGTTTGGGCGGAGGCCGCACAGCTTCAGGGACTCCCTGGGCCCCAGCTGCCCTAAAATCTACAGCCAAGATCTACATCAGTCTGAGATGCAAATTTCCTAACTACATTTAAATAAGTCCCTTATTTCCCTTCCTGATGTCTAATCCAAGATCAGGTGCAGAGAAAAAACAAAACAAAACACAACACAACAGCAACCTTTCTGGAAGAAATGGATCGCTCTGAACTGAAACCCAAGTAACGTAACAGCTTTCAAACTGGCATTTGCAATTGGGCTGAGTGAACCTAATTCCATATCAAAGGAACAGGGAAGTGTTTTAATTATCTCATTCTCATAATGGAAGTAGAAACTGGTTCTGTGGGAGGTAAACACCCTAAGCACAAGGTTTCCTTGTAAATTACAATGCTCAACTTGAGCTGACAAGGAGAGGGGACACTTCTTCCTGTTTGATGGCATTCCCTGACGTGTGGCCTTTTACTATAGTCATAAAAGGGCAGTAAATTAGGAAGGTGCTGTAAAATATCATCAAAACCGACTGGGATCAACCACGAGAAGCCAAATTTCCAACCAAAGCCTTGAAAATGAGGGAGACATAAACAGCATTAAGCCAGTTCCTGGGGTGGAGGACCCCTGGCCAGGGGGAAAAGTAGGACATTGCCTCCAAAGGTGCAGAGGTCCAAGTCTGGATGGAGTGACACACAAAGCAAATGACAGGAGGTTATAGAATGGGAGGGCCGGCCTCTCCTAGAAAATGGTCCTCCCCTGTGGGGGTCTGCCCGGGCTTGGTGCTGGCTCCAGAGCCAATGTGGGCTGAGAACCCCTCTTCCCATTCACCATTCAGCCAACACTCTCTTGAGGTCCTGTGCGCCAGGCACTGGAGGCGTGGTGACAGGAGAGTGAGTCGCTGTCTGCAGAGTCCCGGTGGGACAGGCCAGTGACATGTTAACCATACAGTCTGACGAAGTTAAGGTTGGCTGAGGTGATGCTAAGGAACCACAGTGGGGACAGCCACGGTGCAGCGATGCCCAGGCTGCTGGGGAGCACTGCATCTCAGAAGCAGAAGCGAGCCCACCTGAGTGGTCTGGGAGCACTACTCTGTGCATGGGCAGGGTTGAGTTCTTGCCCAGTAGTGGTAATAAAGCCCACGTTGACTATACCAGGTGGGCCCCAGGCTGCAGGCTTCACATAGCTTCCTGCACTGAACCTTCCCCAGAATCTTCTCAGGAACATTACTAGGATCTGTTCCACTTCAGAGCTGAGGAATTGGGCTCCGAGGAGTTAGGGAACCTGCGTCTGGCCAGTTTCCTGTTAAAGGTTCTCATGCTAGAACCCGAGCCATCTCATCTCGCTCTGACTAGCCCAGTTCCAACACTGGGTGTAGGAACAGTTGAGACTCTTGATTCTCAATTTGCTGGACTATTTTTCAATAAAAAAAATGACATCTGAGAACAAATTTCTTTGGGGAAATCGATCCCAGTCTTGGGGAAATAGTGCCTTAGACCCTAAGGTTGTGTGTGTGTGCATGTGTGTATGTGTGTGTGTGCTCATGTGTGTGTGTGCATGCGTGTGTGTGTGTGTGTGTGTGTGCTAACCAACATCTTCTGGGTAAATACTCCTGGTGGGACACTCAGCACCCAGTCTGTGTCTTCCTGGGTCTCCGAGCGACTGATTAGCAGGGACCAGGGGCCACCCCAAGATCTGAGTACCAGCCAGCCCTGAGCCCATGTTTGCTCTGCTGATATGCTGGTCTGAGAACCTGAGGGTAGAGGACTCATGTCCTTCTGGGAATTTCCCTGAGGTCCCAGAGTCTTCCCAAGCTCCCCTCGGTACCAGGCAGGATTGATATGAGTCACTTCAGAGAGACGGACACGAACATTTTCAAAGTCTGTACAGGGGGGATTGATAAGACCCTGAAGTTTTCCTTCTGTCCCACCTGATTGTTTGCTGCTACGTGTTTGTGCTCTGATGCGTCTTCCCCCACTGGAGGTGGATAGGGGCCCAGAAGGCATGTTCTCCTGGAATTTGTAGACAGAATCGAGTGACTCCCAGCCAAGAGTGGGCCTTCCATGACCCAGGAATCTCGGTCATCTGGATACAGGCCAAACAACCCCAGTAATCTATCAGCTGGAAACGAAGCTCGAGGTCACCACAGTGGCCCATGGCTGAGACCGGAGGACACCCTGGCCTCAGGCCCAACAACTTCTCTCACTCCCAGCAGCTATACTTCCCCCATGGGAAGGGCTGTTTATAAAACAGAAGGAGCAGGCTCGACCACACTTCACCCCAAAAGCTCAGCCTTCCACGTCTTAGAGAGAACACTTCACTGCAGGGGACACCTGTGGGACAGCAGGCCTTATTCAGGTGACAGATTTATAATAAACAGCCTGATATTTTATAGAGCCCCAAATATTTGCACAAAAATGAGCCCTTCGTATAACGTGTGCCATCTATCTCCCCGCTGTCATCTGGTATATCTCTCTATTTTATTTATTTTCCAGTCCCTCCCAGTTCTGTGCCCACCTCTCTCCTCATTTCTACTGTAGCTGTTGCTCTGGCGGGCCCCGCCTCCCCTCCCTTCCACGCTCTTGCTTCTGCCGGCGAGTGCCCCACCCCACAGCTCAGGGCACTTGGGATGCCCAGAGCACCCCCATTCTTCCTTGAGGATTCTAGGGAACAGCAGGAATGTGCCAGTGGGGAAGGACCTTTCAGCCAAACACCCTCCCTGCACGCCGAGCCCGGCCCTCCGTGTCAGCACTCTGGACAGCGCCCGGTATCGCCCTCACTGCCTCCCCGGCCTCATCTCTCAGCATTTCTAACACCACAAAGTAAACCCCAAGTGGTTTCTGACCTTCTGCTACCCCAAGACACAGGCTCAATAACCGATTGCGAGGTGCATGAAGAAAGAAGCCATTTTAATTTCAAAGTTCTGCTGACATTTGAGGGCTCTCAAGGTTTATATAAACAGAACGCCCCGCTTGAAATATCACTTTGAATTCTGTTTGTGCAGTCGCGCCTCTAATGTGCTGCTGTTTTGGTTTCCCTCGGCAATGGGAGCCTTTGTATTTTAATATTCAGAGGCACAAGGAAGCAGGAAAATTATAGCTGGGGACTCCCGGGCTTGGTTCTTCATCATCCAAGTTAAATTTGGCTGAATTGAGGGAAAACATCCTTTTAAAAGGGTGGTAAATGGGAATAATAATCTCTCACATTTACAAAACACTGGGTATTTTCAAAGCCTGCTCACATTCATTATCTTGTTGGATTTTCACAGCAGTCCTGCTCAGAACCTTCCGCAAATAGCTGTGGTAGGTGCCCCATAGGAATGGCAAGGCTCAGGAGAGCCTGCGCAGCAAAGGGAGAAACTGAGGCTGAGAGGGTGTACATATGACCGACCCAAGGTCACTCCAAGGTGGAGTGCAAGGAGGGCCAAGCCCGGAAAGTGGCCATGCTGGGCAGCTTTTCTAGCAGGCTGCCTCCTTCCTCGTGCCCCCTCTGTGTCTTCAAGCAACCACCAAAGGGTTTCCTTTGGGGAAACCCTTTCCATGGGGGTACCACTTGAACCCCTCACTGGGGCTTCTGCCTTTTAAGGGAATTAAAACCCAAAGGAAAAGGAGAAAATCCCTAAGATTTGCAAGAGTCTTCATCTCCGAAGCATTTATACTTTGTGCCGAGAAGTGTGCCCTTCACTCCATCCCTGACAGGCTTTCTTTCATCCGACCTTCTTAACAGCTCTGAGCGTGGTTTCCGTTCCGTTCCGCTGAGAAGACTGAGGTTCATGAGATTATAGCTAGTCAGCGTTGCGGCCATATCCATACGTTGAGCAGCCTGCTCCAAAGCCTGAGATCTCCATCCCCAGGCCAGGCACTTCCTGTTCGTGTCTCAGGGCAGTTCTTAGCATCAGATGTGGCGGGGGTGGGGTGGGGGCTGGGTGTGAGGTCTGCTTTGCCCTTCTTGTGAGAGGCCAGGCTCTTTCCCTCCCTGGGGCTGCTCCTGGAGTGGGGTCCAGGTCCTGAGGGTGCCCCCCGCCTGGCATTGTGCCCTTCGGGATGGAAGTCGCTGGACCGCATTCTGCGCATGGCCCAGTCACTCATGCAAGGTCGTAATCGTGTCCACCAATGCACTGCCACATGGATGGATAAATAAATGAATGAACGAGGAAGGGGACCTGCCCGTGCAGGTGTGCAGAGTGGGGGAGGGCAGCGGAAGGACAGGACACACCTGCTCAGGCCCCCCGCAGCCCACCCTCAGCAGAGCTGACAGTACCTGACAACCAAGGTGAGGCAGACGCAGCGGGGCCCAGCGTTCCCAGGGCTCAAGGTGAGTGACGAGGGCGTGGGACTCGGAGGATGTCATCCGGGTCCATCAGATAAGCCTGATTTGATGTTCCTGGTCTAGTTGGGGCTGGGCAAGTGGATGGCGGATTGTCCCAGGCTCTGTCTCTGGGGGTGGTGTCATTTATAGGTTCTTGAAATTTGTTACTGTTGATAACAGCGACGAGCCATAAATATCTCCAAGTGAGGAATGTTAATAACACAGGAGGCATTTTTTAAGTGGTGGCTTTAGGGAACCTTCAGCATGTCAGTGCCAATGGGGCCGCTGTTGTCGCTGTCATATATCTGGGAAGTTATTCCAGGAAGGTCGCCCGGTGACTCGATTATCATTATGTACAAAATATTTCAATTTTCTAGAATAGAGTTGGTTCTGGTGTCAATGAATCTTCATCCTCTCTCCTTTTTATGTCTCCCTGTTTGTCTCTGGGGTCTGGTTTTTGCGTGAGCAGGAGAAGATGGGCGCAAATGGGTGCTTCGGGCTGGAATGGGACACTCCAGGTCAAAACTGTGAAGCGGGAGAGGGTCGGGGAGGAGGGATGAGCGCTCAAGGTCCTCTGGGAGGACAGGTGGGCAGATGGGACCAGCTCAGGGGCCCCTCACACGTCTTTAGCCCCAATTCGTCTGTTCCAGCTAAACTGGTCCCTGGAGGCAGTGTGCAACTTTGGGCCCCCCGGTTTTCTCACATGATCATTTCTCCTACCAAAGTCCCCTTGCTGCCTGCCCAGCCCTCAGAGCCCAGCGTGCCCCCACCACCTGTCACTCTGCTGTGACCCAGAGCCCACGCAGTGGTGTGATTCATCGGGCATTGCATCACGTGTTTTTCCCTGCCGCGCTCCCATCCCCACTTGGCAACAGGGCTTAAATCTTGTTCTACTTAACTTGTTCCCAATTTGTCACCACCTCCTTGTGGGCAAGGACCATATCATATAGGCTTCTGTGGTTCCTGAACAGGCTGGCTGCTGCCGCCTCTCCTCTGTGCCTCCTCTCCCCCTGGGCCAGGCAAACCACTGCCCGTTCCCCACACCTCAGTGGTGGCCTCCAGGAACCACCCAAGCGGGCTGGGGTCCCTCCTGCGTGCTCTGGGGCCAGCCTGGGCCATCTGTCCGCCCAGCCTGCACCCACTGCTTAGGGCTCCCCCCACCTTGTCTGTTCGGCGCCAGGCGCACAGTGGGTCTGGAATCAGTGAGCAGATAAATGGTAGCGCTTCAGCGGGGGTTCAGCTAGGATTCTGGGCTTTTCTCTGCGTTCCAGTTCCAAGGTGAGAATGGCTGTGTTGATCAGACACAAGTCTATGTCCAGCCCCAGGTCACCCACGCACTAGACACAGTTGCCCAATGTCTTCGTGCTCCCTCTACTCCAGGTCTACAGGGTGTGGGTCTGGTTGGGGGGAGGGGTGCAAAGACTTCTAAGATGGGGTCCCTGCCTTTGGGAAACACACACTTGGAGGGGAGATCAGACTGGCACATGTGGAAAGATTTAAAAAGAACATAGACCCTCTGGGAGGAGAGGAGCAGCCTGGGGGGGGGAGGGCGGCTTGGGGGTTCCTGAGGAGCAGGCATTCCTGCAGGCGGGGCGCCAGGCTGGAAATCTGCTCTCACAGGCTCCGTGCATCACTTCTACCACCTTCTGCTCCACTTGAACTTTCTCTGAAATGCCTTAGTAACTTGCAGAGGGCAGTCACGCCCTCCAAGGGCCCCTTCGAGCGCTGGCCTTGCTTCGACTCGTACGGTCCCTAGTCTCCCGAAATGTCACAATGGCTCTGCCTGGCAGGTGTCTCTCCACGCGCCCCCAGTGAGCTCTGAGTAGGTGGGGACATCATGGTCACAGGCCCAGGCGGGGTGTGGCAAGGCACAGAGCTGTGAGGATCCGCAGCCAGGGCCCGGAGGAGAGGGCGGGCAAGGGGCAGCCTGAGGCCATGGCAGCCCTCGCTCTGGCCCCGCACACCAGTGTAGCTGGGGAGAGGCATCTGGCAGGTGAGGCCGGGAAGAGCCTGCATGCGTGCTGCCCTTGTCAGACTCTGATTAGTGAATTTGGCCCCACTGTGGCTTGGCCCCTCCTCCCTGGGGGCCTCCTGTCTTGTTCCAAGGTGGGGCACAACAGGGCCTTCTGCTTGCTCACATCACCCTAGTGGGGCTCAAGGCCCTTGACTGGGGAAACTTCCTCCTCCCCCTGAGACTCGAGTCAGCAGGGGAACCATGCACGTTTCTGGCGTTCTGCTCTCAGGCCATTTAGGGAGAAAATGAAACACTGCAGGTGCTCCCAGCTGGGGCTGAGTCTTACTCCCAAGAAGGGGCAGAGATCAGTTCTGGCTCATGCAGGGTCTATGGACGGCTCCAGCTACATTCCTTACTCTGGACCACAGTCGTGAATGAGCCCCCTGGCCCCTGTCCTCCTGCAACCATTGCAGACAGACTCTGCGGCGGTGGGGGGGGGTACTCTCCATCACTTTTGAATGACAAACAAATCACGTGAGGTGTTGGAGATCTAACCCTCTGGTCTATTGCCTTCATTCTGCAGGAGAAGGAGGACGGGGTGGAAGGTCATGGCTAATTGTACCGAATCAATCTCGTTCACGGCTGTGTCCCCAGTACCCAATACAGATCTGTGAATTCCCCTCATTGGATGAATGTTTCTTAAGCATCCATTCACAGTGCCCTGCTGTGTGTGACTGAACGCGATTCAGAGGGGCTGGGGATCAAAGCCGACCCCGCCCTTCCTGCCGGGAGCTGACTATGGGGGGGGGCGGATGGGCCAAGTGGGGAAGGAAGAGAACCCACGTATGCTAGCAACTCCCTCAGCGTCACCGTGTGCTCAGCTGTGTGGGTATTCGGGAAGCCCCCGTGCTTGTCTGTCACCGTGTGCCTGTGCGCGTGCACGTGCGGTCCCTCACTGGGCTGTGCCCGGCGTCTGTGTCCCTGTGGTTCTCCATCCCAGTGTTTTGTTAAGAAATGTCCCCGAGAACCCGCTTCCAGGCTGAGACCGCTCGACTGCCCCCTGTAACCCACTGCCGGGACAGCAGAGAACGTGCCGTGCTCCCGGTCAGGAGGCGGGCGTGCACCCAGCTCAGCCCTCCCGTTGCACTGATGGGAAGAGGAGACCAGAAAGCCGGGGGAGGCGAGGCCACAGTAGTGAATGATCACAGCTCCGTGTTTTGACTTTCCCACACGCGGGGAACTGCACCCCAGGAAGCTCGTTCGTGTTCCCCGCTGCCTCATGGGAGAGCTGGCCCCACCTGCTTTCACAGAAAGGAAAGGGAAGCTCTGAGGAGCCAAGCGACCTGCTCAAGGTCACGGGGCCTGCTCGTGATGGAGACCCAGCTGGGACTCCGGGCCTGAGCTCAGACATTCTCAGTAAGGTTACAGGGCCCCAGGGCGCCCACAGGGACCGAGCCCAGGCCCTGCTCCTCACCCCGTTTGCGCTCTGGCCTTCTGCAGGGCCAGGCTGGCTTTGGAGGAAAGGAGCCTTGAGGGCAGGCCAGGGACCCCCACCTCGGGGGGCTGGAGGCCAGGGCCAGGGCTCCCTTCCGGGGCTGCCAGGCTCCCGCTCAGACGGGCTTTGATTTGCTGTTAACACCGGAGTGGAGTGGAGCCTCATGAATCATTCATGAAGGTCCTCTGACAAGATCATTACTTTGGATGTTGAGTGTCAGGAAAGCAGTGTCTGACGGGTAAACATGATGCCTGATGGCACAACAGCCGATGGCGTGACCCGGCCGCCGGGCCCCTGCCAAGCTGCTGGGAATTTTTAAACATTAGGAAAAAAAAAAACCCAAACCAGGCTCAGGGAAGAGCAGCAGACTCATCACAAATCCCTCATCTGCCAGTGGGGCCAGGAGGCGGGGCGGGAGCGCGGCTGTCCTCGGCAGGAAGTGACTCAGCATTGCCCCCAGCCCCACGGGCCCAGGCGGCCACGAGCGCCCCCTCCAAGGTTCTGAGGCCGGCTGCTCACCCCAAGAGCTCTTGCCCTTGCTTCCTTGTGGAACTTCCCAATAGACTGTCCTTCTGGAAAAGGCCACGGAGGCTTCTAGCCCCCGTCTGTCTACCCTGGGCCATGCCACCCTCCTGTTCCCCCCGCTGGACCTGTGGCTGGCCGAGGCCCTGGGCCCCCACGTGCCTGGCCATGTCGAAGCCACTTTCCAGCAGATGACAGTTCGCCAATAGCCTCACTACCTGCATTATTTAAGCAGAACAAGGTGAACCTCGGCTGCACCCTTGAGTGCAGATCAAATTGACGGCCAGAGTGGAAGCTACAAGCAATTAGATTTTCTAAAGAGAAAAGGATGCTGAGGGGACCGGCACAGGCCAAGGGGGATCTTGCTGGCCGGGCGGGGCCGGCCCCCTCCCTGCCACCAGCCTCTCACGTGGCCCCTCTGCCCTTCCCTGTTGGGGTAAGTCCTCATGTCACCCAGCTATGGGCCCTGCTGGGCCCTCTCCCCCTCCTGCAGGTCCCGGCTCTTACAATGGAGTGACAAAGATACATACCTGTACCCAGAAGGGAGCCCCCCACATCCTGAGACTCCCCTTGGAACTGGGTCGGAGGCTTGGCCCTGGCTCTGTTTCCCCCACCCTGTAGGGACCTTTCCAGCAGCTCCCCGACGTCTCCCATACCCCTCGCCTCTATCAGGGCCCAGCCGCGTGGCCTCCACATGCTTTCTGTCTTCCCTGCAGATCACCTTCAACCAGGTCTGCTGGGGCAAGTTCCAGGGCATGCTCTGAGGTCTGGGAGGAGAGGGGGCAGGAGCACAAGGTCTGTTGTCAGGAGGGAGTGCCCTAACCATGGGTCAGCAGCAGCAAAGGTAGAGTATGGGGCTCCTGGAGGGGCCAAGGCCTGACCCTGAAAATGAGCTCCTTGGCCCAGCTGAGGGCATGGGCTCAAGAGGGCTCACATAGCTCAGAGCTGCAAAGGTCTGAGCTCTGAGGTCATCCAGCCCTGCCTCCCTCCAGCCTAAGAACACCCTTCTTCTACACTGACTCGTCCCTCCTCTTGAACACTTCCGGGGATGGGAGCTTGCTTCCTCCCCACACCATCTATGCCACCAAAAGCATCTGAGTCTTTTTTTCTTAACCTGAAGTCAAATCTGCTCCCCTGAAGAATCTGCCATGATTTTATCTTCTCAATCCACAGGAAATAGGACTCCACTCTTCAGGATGTGATAGTCTTTCAATGATTTGAAGACAGATTCATGTTATCTGTCCATCCACCCGTTCACTCATCCATCTGCCCGTCCAACCAACCAACCAACTATCCATCCATCCATCCATCCATCCATCCATCCACTCATCCATCCATCCAACCATCCAACCATCCACCTACCCATTCACCCCTCTTTGGTCTACCCAACTATCCATCCATCCATCCACTCATCTGTCCATCCCACCATCCATGTACTCACCCACCTGTCTTCTTTTTTTTTTTTTTAAAGATTTTATTTATTTATTTGACAGACAGAGATCACAAGTAGGCAGAGAGGCAGGCAGAGAGAGAGGAGGAAGCAGGCTCCCCACGGAGCAGAGAGCCCGATGTGGGGCTCGATCCCAGGACCCTGGGATCATGACCTGAGCCGAAGGCAGAGGCTTTAACCCCCTGAGCCACCCAGGCGCCCCACCCACCTGTCTTCTATCTACCCACTTATTCATCCATCCATCTCATCCACCTATGCATTGTTCCATTTAATATGTATTGAGGACCTGTCAAATGCTGATACCACTCTGGTTATTGCAAGATACGTCTCTGGCCTCCAGGACTTTATTCTTCTGGTGCTGAGGCAGGCATGTAACCAGAGTCACACTGTAACCCGAGCGCTAGATGAGAGGAATGAAAACAGGGTGGAAGTCATCTGCAGCCCAGCACTCCCAGTTTCTTCCCCCCATGGTCTGAGAACTCCAGGACCTCCTCTCCCTTATCAGCCTTCTCTGGATGACTCCTGGCCTAGACACCACCCTGTTTAAGCCCAATGCCTACAACTGTGTTGGGAACTGTCTGGTCTAGAACCAGCCCTTTCCCATGGTGGTGGGAAGGCCAGGCGTGAACCCATGGGAGGTCCTTCCGCTCTGAGGGTCTGGTAGGGTAATCTCTTCTGTGGTTTGAGGCGGGAGGTGGGAATATCTTCCCATGTTCCATCCCCTGGAGAGGAGGAAAAGCTTGTGCCATTAACCTGAAATGCACTTCCAAGCTCCTTCATAGATCATGCCTGGTCGCTTTTCGATGTACCAAAGAACATTTCAAATGAGTCCCTGGTGGGCTCAGTTGGGAAGTTCTTTTGGCCACTTAAAATTTCAGCCTCTGAATGTAAGGCATGCTAGCAGTAATTGTTCAAGAAAATCAAATGAAAGCAGATACAGCAAGTTCCTACTTATTTATCAGCCATAAATACAGGCCACTTTTCATCACGCTGAGCCTCCAGAAAAGATAAAAGAGAATTGATCTGAGTCTCTCTTGTGCAAGTATCGTGTCTGGCATCCCAGTTCTGTCTTAAAGGAACCACTTCCTGGCCTGTGTTGTATCCTGGGCAGCAGCTGCTGGGTCTCAGGTTCTTCCCTAAATACTCCTCTGGAGAGGATGTGGTTGCCTGGCGTCCCTTGGTTGACGGCACCTGGGGCTCTGGACTGAGTGGGATCTTAATTCAGGACCAGGTCTCAGGGGCCCGTCCCATGTTCCACTGAAAACACTGGCTTCTCTCTTCCCTACCCAACCAGGGCGACCTCCTTGTTCTCCGCAGAGGGACCTTGCCTGGATCACATGGCTCAGAGGGTGCGATCCTTCTGCTGTGGTACCTGTCCTTTGCTGAAGCCTTCCCATAGTCTACCCCGCAAAGTGAGAGGTCAGGGGTGGGAGAGATGCAGACCAGACAGAGGTAGGCCATCACAACCAAGAGACACAGTGTTGGCAAAGGACGGCCAAGGGCCCTTGGTTGTTCCTCCCTGTGATGCTTAATTCCATGCGCCAACTTGTCTAGGCCACCGGTACCCAGATATTTGGTCAAATACCAGTCTAGATCTGGCTGTGAAGGCATTTTTTAAAATAAAATTAACATTTAAGTCAGTAGACTTTGGGCAAAGAGATCACCCTGCATAATGTAAATGGGCCTCATCCCAACAGCTGAAGGTCTTAAGAGAAAGACACAGGTTCCCCAAGGAAAGGAAGAAGAAATTCTGCCTACAGACTGACTTAGGACTCAGGACAGAACATCAAGTCTTCTCTGGTCTCCAGCCTGCTAGTGTGCCCTAGAGAATTGGGACTTGTCAGCCCCACGGAGGGGCCAATTCCTTAAAATCAATCTCTCTCTTCATTATGTACGCACACACACACACTCTCTCTCTCTCCTATTGGTTGTGTTTCTCTGGAAACCCCTAGTCAGGGTGCCCGCTGTACCCCACTGACCCCATCAGGCCCTCAGAGGCTGTTCAGCTCTGCAGGTGTATCGCTTCCTTCCTGTGTTGACCTTGGGGCCAGAGTCTGCAATCAACCAACCAGTCAATGATCAGAGAAGATCGCAGCGCTCCCTGCTACTTACTGAGCATCTGTTCGGGCCAAACCTTGAGCCAACCCATCATATGCATCAACTCCTGTCCTCACACCAACCCCAGGAGGCAGGTGCCCTCCTCACTCCCATCTGGAAGCGGAGGAAATGGATGCCCAGAGAGGTCAAGCTACCTGCTCAATATCAAACAGAGCTGGTGGTTGGTGGAACCCAGACTTGAAGCCAGCTTCATTTAAGGCCCTTGCCTATGCGATGGGTTCTATCCTGGTATTTACTGGCGGGCCCGGGGAGTGCCTTGGTGGGGTTAGGGACAAGCAGGCTCACATCTTAGAGCAATGAAGAAGGAGACACCAGCAATGGTGACTGTCTGGGGTCTCAAAGGGAATGGAAAGTGGAGAGGCCCAGGACCAGGCCAGGACCTCCCCGTCCTCGGGCGCCTGGGGTCAATGGGGAATACAGCTTGTCCACGGGAGCATTCATTCTGTTCGGGGTGGGGGGTGCAGTTCTAAGTGCCATCGCCTTGTCACTCTCTCCAACAGACAGAGACGTGGGTGGGGGCGGGCTTCGGGGAAATGAAATCTACAGGGCCATGTCGTCCGGAATGATTCCTCAGTGGCTGGCTGCTCCTCACTGCTCCGAGAGAGGCAGTAAAGCCGGGAGAGCCTATAAGAGCAAGTGGCGTGGGCTTGACGGATCTGACTGTCCCCAGCAGGTGACGGCCAGTCCAACCACAGAGCAGGAGAGCAGTCACCTGACCAGGGAGCACGTGACCCCGAGGAACCGGGCCCCACGGTTCACCTGAGGAACAGGCTCCTGCCAGCTGGGTGGGAGCAGGCCCCAGGCAGGGGGAGGGAAGGCCAGGATGCGGAGCTGCAGGTGGGTGGGTGTGGTCAGCCACGTGTGTGCTCCACATGGGAGTGAGCAGGCCTGGGACTTGGAGAGACGAGAGGCAAATTCTGAGCGGAGGATTCCGAAGCTCTGGTGAGGTTTGCTCTAAGCCCAGCTGGATCTACCGAAGGGTGAACCTTGTTTCCAAGACCAGCTATTTCCCAGCGAGGAGCCGCCCCATTTACACCTCCGGGGGCACAGCCTGGCAGACAGTGGGCAGGCCAGCCCCTCCACGCCGGGGCAGGGATGCGCACGCTGCTCTAGGTCCACCTTGGCCTGCCATAGGTGGGGCAAACACGGGCTACCTGCCTCCGGGGACTGGGAGCCCTCCTGCTACCCCACCAACCCGCTGCTCTGTCCCCTCCACCTGGCTGCAGGCCCCCGGTCTTGTCACTTCTGCAGTGGCCCAAGGTCGCTTCCCACCCATCTCCGAGGATACAGGGAGGTGCTGGGACAGTTCAGGCTAATCTGTTGGAGTTGGGGACCTAGGAAGCCAGGGAGACCCCACCAAAGGGCGGCTGGGCCTTCAGCCATGGTTCTCCTGGATACCAATTTTCCCTGCAAATGACACCCTTAGGGGACAGATAGCTTCCCTCTCTGGAAGGCTGCCTGGAGGCTGACCAGGGCCAGGGATGGGGTATCTGTGAGGAGAAGACCCCGCCTCAGTTCAGGTGCCTGGGTTCTGTGGAGCTCTGCGCAGGGGGCTCTGTTTCCTCAGCTGTGAAGGGATCGGGGATGGCATCGATGTCCCGGATTCTCTGGACTCGTGATGGCACATTTTGGGGGGCAGAGCGTCTCAAACTTTACTGAGTGTCAGGATCACCCCGGAAGCACCCCAAGAATGTACTCCCCTATACCCTAGTTAACTTGGAGGAACTGCAGACTTAACAGGCACCCCGATGGGGCCCCTGACTAGGCTCCTGCTGTAGGTCCAAACCCGGCTTCCCCCCCTCCCACCGCCAGCCTGGCGAGGTGCCTGTGACATCTGGGGGGGGGCAGAGAAGCCCCCAGAGGATGATGATCTCAAGCTTTCAGTGTACAGCGCATGAGGGTCTCGCCTGGTCCCTCCCAGCTCCAGCATCCTGGGCAAGCTTCCTTCATCACCTCTAAAAAAGGCCACACCTAACTTAGCTTCTTATTAGCCAGTTTTGGCCTCAGTTACCCCATCTCTAAACTGGGGGAATTCACATCACTGGTTTCCCCTCGTTGTTTTGATCTGGTGATCAGGGCACCTCGTTGGAGGCTGAGCCTGCCTTCCCGGGGTGGGGGGGTGGTTGGGGGGGGCGTCCGGGGAGCCTCGGGTTCCAAGATGCTGAGCGAGAACCAGCCTCCGGATTCAGCAGAACCGGGGGAGGAGACAGCTTCCCACCTCCTTTGTTTAAAGAAGAGCCAAATTAAAGCGCTAAGTTTATACATTAACTTTGCTGCAGACAGGAGAATTTAAATAGCTTTCTAAAAGGTATTTTTAAAAACTGCTTTTCCGTGCTCCATTGAAAGTCCTCTGCCTTGCTTGGAGTCTCTGCAGCTGCCAAAAATACGACGGAAATTACTAACACGTAGTCTGCATTGGCTGGGGAAGGGTTTGCCAACTTGCCTCCAATCATCTAAAAACTCATCACATCTGATCTGAAACACAGGCGCTCCTTGTGCCCACTGTGATGAGCCGGGCCTCAGGGAGGGGCGCCTGCCTGACGAGACTCATGACGTCTCCCAGTTCCAAACTGAGAGCAGCTGCTGCTGGTGGACTGACAAAGCACACATGCGGAAGCCCAACCCCAGGCTACTGGTATTAGGAGAGGGGACCTTCGGGAGGTGATTAGGGGTACATGAGCTCATGAGGGCGGGGCCCCATGATGGGACTGGTGCCCTTCTATGAACACGACGAAACCAGAGGGCTCTCTCTCTGCTGCGTCAAGACACAAGCAGGGGACAGCTTCTGCGGACCAGGACGCGGACACCAGACCTGCCCGTGCCTTGATCTTGGTCTTCCAGCCTCCAGAGCTGCGGGCGAGACCTGTCTGTGATTCCCTGTGATGGCAGCCCCCATAGGCCAAGACAACAAGTCCTCCAGGAACCCACGGGCACCCAGATCCCACTGTGGCCAGAGCAGCTCCCGAGCTCCCACCAGGGCCTTCACTTCTGAGTGCTGGGCTCTGCCCCCAGCCTGGTCCTTCTGGCCCCAAATCTGTCTGTTACGCCAAGTCGTCTCTGCCTCAGTCTGACACGCAAACCATCAATGAGCAGCCTCACCTCAAGGCAGATCCCAGATCTCCGTCCCCCTCTCCCTCCTCACTGCTTCCGCTCTGGTTCAGGTCATCGTCCTCTCACTGGGCCCCTGCCTGAGCTTTCTGGCGGGTCTGGACACTCCACTCTGGCCTCTTTACATCCATTTTGCCCTTAGCACCCAGAGGAAGCTTTTAGAACGCATCAGATCATGTCACGGCCTGCCGACAATGCCCAAGGCTGCCCCTTGCCCTGAGTAAAACTGCATCCACTGCCTTTTCTCCAGGGCCCGGCCCCTGGCTGCCTGCTGTCTGCCTTCCTGCTCTGTTCCCTAGCTCACCACCCATGCTTGCTTGCTTTCCCCCGTCCTCCCAGCCTCAGGGCCTTTGCACCGGCTGATTCTGCCACCTAGAACATTCTTCTGTGTCATTCTGTCAGCGCTCAGGTGTCACCTCCTCGCTGACCCCAGACCAGCAAGGCCCTAACTTTACACACATTCAACATTTTCTTGTTCATTCGCTCACAGTCTCTGCTTCTTCCCACTAGGACCCCCACCCCCCGCCGCCACACCCCAACCATGGGAGTGAGGACCTCAGGACTCCAAATGCCTGGACCTAGAATTGTGCCCAACGCACACCCTTCAGCAATGAACACGCGAGAAGTAGGAAGTGTCCCAGGCTCTCCCCCACCTGCCCCCAGGGCACCAGACGTTCACCCCTTGTCCAGCCAGTGGGACCCAGGCCGTTGCTGAGGCGCACCTGGCAGCGTGCTGGTGAGCGCCAGCCTGCCCTAGGAGCCCCTGGACCCACAGGCCGAGGGGCATCAGCAGCGCAAAAAGGCCCAAACAGCAGCACAGCACAGCGGGTTTTAGAACACAGGATCTGAAGCCCCAGTTCCTTGACTTCGGAGCATCCGTCTGCCCCTCAGCACAGCGATCCCTACCTCACGGCCTTGCTGAGGTAAAGGCGATACCCCTTTTCCTGAGGTGGGAGCGGTGCCTCCTCCCACCCGGTGCTTCACAAATGCTACCGCTATCGTCCCTCCTGTTACCACAGACCAGAGACGGGAGTGTATGGGGGTTGGGAAGAAGTCGTGGAGAATCCTCATCTCCCAAGGGAAAGGCCGCAGGAGATCCCAGCTGGCCTCCGGGCCCTGGGCCCCGTGTAGAAGGCGCAGACCAGCACGCCTCGGGCCGGATCCAAGGCCCCAAGGACAATCCTCACGGCAGCGCCTGGACACCCACCGCCTCGTCCTGCGCCTGTGGGCAGCTCGACAGGCAGCCAGGCCTCTCACACGACCCTGCGTCCTTGAGCTCCTGTTCCGCATGACCCCTGGGTGCTGGTCCGTTCCAACAGGACACAACCCATGTCGCGTGCCTGGAGCTGTGACAGGGCACTCACTCCTGTTCCCATTGGATCAGGGCGCTGCAGGGCAAGATGCTGGCGAACACAGCTGCTGAGCCCGGGGACTGTGCTGGCTGGGTGTGGGGAGGGAGACAGGCAAGAGAGAGGTGCACTATGGAGGCCAGAGCTGCAGCCAGCCCTGGGGCCCACCAGAGGAGGAGAAGCAGGAGATGGACGGGAGAGCCGGGTGAGCGTGGGGTGGAAGCCTAATTGTGCAGCTGTATTTTGACCAGAGTAGAAATTTGGGTTTTTCTCTGAGAGCAGGTGTCACCATAGGGACTCTAGTGACCACTGGCCCTTGGATGTCGCCACAGGGTCTGGGGTTCCCACCTGTTATCAGGAGCCCCTTCCTGCCATTTGATTTGCTTAAACAATGAAGAACTGATTAGAAGTTTTAATTGTTTCTGGAAACTTTAAGGCCTTGGAGCGGTGTGAAAGGCCTACTTTCAATGTGTTACAATAATGGTCTGTTAACAAATTCCAGACTTAATTTATCCAAGAACTTGTTAAAATTCCCTCTGTGCAGCCACCAAAGGAATGCACTTTTGAAGTCATTTACTTACCAATAAATTACAATGGTCTGAAATCATTAGCAGCAAAGTAAATTGTTTTAATTGATCTGAACTTCCTGACGACCCAGGGACTCTGATTCTGTGCAACTGCACTTTCTAAAAGTCTAAAATAACAAATTAATCTCTCTCGAATCCTGTCATCTTTGGAGCAGTCCCTTCTCTCAGAGACCAGGCAGGGGACGGAATCCGAGGCGAGAACAAGGCTTTCTGCCCCACAAGTGCCCGGAAACACTGCAGTTTTGGGGAGGGCGGCCTGGTGCCTGGTTGCTCTTTCCGTGATGGGGGAAGGGGCAAGGCTGGGCGAACCAGCCTCTGTGAATAATGTTCTTTTTCTTGTTCTGCATTGGGGTCGCAAGCTTTAGAATTATTTCCCATCTGCTCGCGTGTTCCACTCACTTTTCTGTACGTACAGCATGTATGACAAGAAAAACAGGAGTGGATGTGAAAGGAGTTCTGTGCCCAAATCTTGGAGAGTCTGTGTCTCGTGACCTTGATTCCCAGCCTGCTTCTTGCGAGGACCCTGCAATGTGTCCTGGGCGGGGGGGGGGGGGGGGGGGGGGGGGGGGGGGGAAACCGGGGCGGGGGGCCTCTGGCCCCCCCCGGGGGGGGGGGGGCCGGGCCCCCCCGCCCCTGTCGCCCGGGGGGGG